>NW_009952801.1:6335014-6375600 GCF_000747805.2 Chaetura pelagica
CAGCAGGACACCACATTTATGGGTAGAATTGGATCTTGTAAGTCCTAAGTGCTACAGGAATGAGCAAGTTATGAAAGGCTTTTCTCCTGAGAAAAATATATGTTCTTTTTAGCCATAAATCATTATATGCTCTCATTATACCACAAAGAATTAAAGAACGCTAAATGACTTCTTCCCTCCTCCCAAGTGTTCCTAAGTCATGTTGTAAATGCTGGATTGTGTTGTTGAGTGATGCAAAAGCTACTGTTGCAACCTCTTAATCCCTGGGTGCAAATTAATCCTTTGTAATATAATTGAGGGAAATTGATGACATTATTTGCTGTATCTTAGACATTGAGAGCATGCAAGCAGGAGGCAGTGCAGAACCAGTCAGTGCTCTGAACTAACGGAGTGTGAAGGCTCAAGTCAGCAAAGATTGAAGTAATTATTTGGTTTGTGGACTCCCTTTCACTTTTTTATTCTAATTATCTTTGTATGTTTTTCTTAACATTACACAGTGTGCTTGTGTCCCATGCAAAGTCAAATATCCTGAATGTAAAAGAAGTAAAGTTACTTTATCAGTTACTGCTGCAGCTACTGCTATGATAGAGTTAACATGTAGAAGTGAGCCGCAGCAGTAAGAATTCAATTGTATTTCATTGAATTAAGAGTAAACTTTATCATGACTTTCAATATGATAGAACTATTTGTAATAATCTCTGTAACTGAAGTCCTCTCTCTTGCATACATTTATTCGAATGTTTGATACTAGCTCTAAATAAATACTGCATTGTTTAGTAGCTGGGTTCTGCTCTTCAGCAAACTTAAAACATTTAGTGTGGATGTTAGAGGGGAAATAGATTTGGAGTACAGAGATATGTTAGTCTGCATTCCAAGTATAATTTATATACTTAGAGCTTGAAAGTACTGTGTAAATGCACAGCTTCTGAAGGCAGATTATGAAACACCAGATAGAAAAATAACACAACACCACAACCCAAATGAGAACAAAATATTGTGATTTATAAAATATGCTTCTTAGAACCACATTTCTGAGTTTCATCTGCTAAACACCTACTTCTGACCTTGAATTGACCTTGAAGTTTATGAGCTAAAGGTAACAATTATGCAACAGCTAAAATATGCAGACAGGACTTTACTGCCTGAAAAGAACTGCTGTCCTGTGTTTTGTTTGAATTAACACACTTTTCTGTTTATGAAACTTAACTTTGTCCTGTTGGAAAGCTAGGAGGAAAGGAGTGCTGGTAGCTAATGTGCAGAAATCTCAGAACAAGGTGGGGGGCGAGGGTAGGAGAGTGGCAGATGCATTGGGGTAGGTCAGTTCTTCAGGAGAAGTTACCAGTTCTTTCTTTGTGCTGTTTCTGAAATGAAAAAGTTCGCCCCGTGAATGTCTCCAGCCAGAGATTTAATGCTGAAAAAGCTCATTTGTAATATAAACTTTCAAGGAGTGCAAAACGAACCTTTGTCATCTAACCACTGGCTCAAAATAAAATGGCCTTGTCATAGACTTGATACTTATTATCATGTGTTACAGCCTCAACAAGATATCATCAGAGTTTAACTTTCCAGTTGTGGTGCATTCATGAGGCAGCAGGCAAGCTGTATTGCATTTGCTGTACATCAGGCTCTTTTTCTGAAGAAATAAATTAAATGTGAGAAATAATATGTTTGGACCGTAATTTGGACAGGGATCAAAGGTATCCCTAATAATTTAAATTGATACGTACATTTCTGATCTTTCTGTAAACAAAAAGCCACACCTCCAAAAAAATCTATGGCATTGTTCTTCCATTCCACTGAATGATGCAATAGACAAAAAATCCCAGTGCATAATGACATTTTTGAAAGTAGAGGCACCCAGACATACATACATATTATACAAAAATACTTGCTTGTTTTCAGACTTTCTAGTGGCATGGAATGTCAAACCAATACAGAGAGCTCATGGCATACCTGCAGGTCACTAATTATAGCAACAAATGAAGCACTCCTTGCATCCTGTTTTAGTCTCTATGTTGGCCACAGCCACCTGCTTTTTCATGATAGAACTGCTGAAGGTGTAGTTTCTGTTTTCCTACTATTTTTCACACTCTTAAGACCTTGGAACAAGTCACACAGTGTCTGCATCAGGTGCACAGTGATATTTGTGTCAGCTTATCTCACAGATGTGCTTGGGGAAGATGCTGATACTTGGTGAGTATTTTTAAGGTGAAAAGGGATGGAATCTTAAGGTCTGTTCCTTTAAGGCAAAATCAAATGTACTGTCTGTTGTGCTGCCTCATCTCTGCAACAAGGACTGGGAAAACTAACAAAATTCCAGGGCATTACTTTGAACACCAGGTGTTAGGTTGCTGTGTCTTTCCCAAACAGATGTTTTAGCTGCGGGAGAAACAGACCAAATGCACATACCCCAGCTCTGGAAACATTTAAATCTAAATACTTAAAGGCATTTTCTTTGTATTAAAACTGCAACATCATAATCGTTAAAATATTATCTAATGATAAAATTATTCTCTGGGTGCTTTTCACAACATAGAGATAGTGAATGTGAATATAACATGAAAATGGGACACACTTTCCCTGGAGTACTAATAATTGCAGATGCCATAAACTCTTTGGCATAATACAAATCTTTGGTGACAAACTTTCCTAAAAACATCAGCAAACATTCACTTTCATATTTGTGCTTTTCTGGAGAGGTTTATAATGGCTGCAAAATTCTGTAAGTATAACGAAACCTCATCATTTAATATTTTCTGAAACACTAGGTGTGAATACAGTTCTTTTGAAAATTATAATAAAATGTGTTCCTTGGCCCAGCTAGCTTTCCTGGGAACTACAGGATTTTTTTAGGCAGAATAAAAATTGATCTCTTTAGAACTGCCAGCATGAAATATGGTTTGTTCTTCTTGCTACCTTAAAAATTTGTTACACTGCTGTTCTAGGCTTCATGGACCTTAAGGTAAATTATGACATCTCAGATATGATTCTTTTTCACAGTTTCTATAAAAATAGCTAGTTATCTATGCATGAAAGAATTTCCAGTGGGAAAAAAATATAAACGTTTCCCCTCAGGATTGTGTTGTGTTTTATTCTAATGCACTGAGATACAATCCCTGACCTTCACAGGTTGTAGAGACTCCTCAAAGTACAACAGACATGCTTTGAATCAAGCTGTGAGTCTGTTTTTGTGAGTCAATTTTGCTGTAGTGGCACACCTAGGAAATAAATTGCTTATTATGTGATACGCATCTACAGGCTGTGATGGTTCCCTGCACGGTCTTCGTGACTTTCTGCCTGCTCTTTCATATGGAAGATGCAATAGGAGACTTTTCTCCAGGGCCTCAGGAGGTCCTTTCAGTTTTGTTTAGACTTATGTGGGGAAGAAAAGAACAGTTTCCCACAACCCTATAAAGAAACTTTGTTTTGTAAAAACTTAACTAATACAAAACAGCTTCAGTTGGAAAAGTTTATGTAGCCTTGATGAGAAGGGACACCTCTTGGACCATTCAGGACCCATCTTTCCCTGATTCAACTTTGGTCCTATTTACATCTGAGGCTGACACCAGAGTGTCCAGGTATGCATCTACTTGACAGCTGGTGACTGAGTTGCTTTCATGTTTTTCTTACAAATGCATCCGTTTTATTGCTGGACAAACAGAGAACTTCTTTAAAGTCTGTTGTTTGCAGTATGGCAAAAAACCAAATCTTTTTCCCCAGAGAAGGTCTGCAAGGCTCTTTATTGGAAAGGAACTGTCTTTCAGAGAGGACCCCAAAGCCCTTTGCTCAGCAGTATTTGGTAAGATTGAGATTAGTACTTTCAATTAGTACTATCTTCAAAAAATACAGAGATCAGGAATCAGAGTCTTTGCATTTATACTTTCCATGTGAATGTTGCAGCCTTGTCTTCTAGCCTAAAAGATCAGGAAATCTTTGCTGGGGCTAGGGTAACTGTCAGTTTGTAGAACATAATAATGAAGCACAACCTGCTGTTCCTTATTCAGAGTGTACTGTCTTTCAGAGGAAGGTGTTAGGCAATGGCATTTAAGATTATGAATGGTGGATGAGAAAGACTGTGGGCCGAAAAGCATCATCTTGCAGTGCTTCTCCTCCAAGGTAACTTTGGGTGATGTACTTTTTCTGTGTGGGAAAGGCAAGATAGTGCATGTCAAGACACTACTAGGTAAGAATGTTTGCTTATGTAAATAATGTGTAGTAACTTGGTTTTTGCTCTTATTCTCTGTGTTTTTCATAGGAATGCTTTCATCTGCCAAGAAGTAAAAATCTCAGTGCTTTAAATGGCATTTATGATGATGAATATATTTAAAGTTTTTTTTCAGTTTTGTTGTGTTGTTTTTTTTTTCTTTTTGTTGTATATGTCAGCTTGTTTTCTCAGCTTCACATATGATATGACCTTAGTTTCTACTGCATATGAATATCATCATATGCGATAAATAGACCCAGAGAAAGGGTAAGTGCCTTTTCCAAGACCACACAACAAGTCAGTAGCAGAACTGGAAGGAAACCACAAGAATTCCTGGCTCCTTATTAGATTGTTAAGGCATTTTGGAGGGCCTCATCCAGAAACGTAGAGAACAGTTTCTGTAAAAAAGCAAATTTATACTTGTCTGAAGGATGATTTACAGTAAGCTGTGTTCTGCAGTACGATATAAACAGGCGTTTGATGGCACTCTCTGCCTGCTGGCATTCTTTTGATTGATTTTTCCAGCCATTTGGTGGGTATCATGCTTCTGGTAATAAAGAAAAGCTAAGGCAAAGAGGTCAGTGGTAGCTACAACAGATAGTTAAACCACATGTCTCGCCCTTGGTAACATTCTCACAGTTTGATTCTTGAAGGGAGAGAATGTGAAAGATGGGACAAAAAACCCTAACCAAACCCTACACAGTGCAGTGGCATTGAGTAGGTGGTATGGATAAGAAGTCATAATTCAATTAAACTAATGAACATTGCCCCTCTGGTGCAGAACTGAACATCAGCATTGCTGTGGGTACAGGTGCTCACTGAGAGAAAGAGTATTAAAAAAAAGCAAACAAAAAAACAACAGTGGAAAAGTTTCTATCAGTTTCTGTCTCCTTGTGTGGGAATAGTAGTTGAGGGGAGGGGAGGATTGGAGGTAAATGCTCTGAAAGCATTTTATGTCTTTAACGATCAGTTTATCTTTAACCTGAAATACTTGCATTCATATACATGAGTATAAAATAATTTCAAAATGGATGTCTGTCTCTTACATTCAGTCTCAAATTAACGTAAATGACAAGCTAAGGAAAATTAGCCCTACTACTGTTTTCTTTTCAGTAAGTTAATATCACAGTAGTATATGATACAGACCTGCCTAATTAAAAGCAAACAAATACTCTTTCAGAGTACCCATGCAGTTTGGAGAGCAGATATTAACCTGATGGAAAGTTTAACAAGCTGGCCTCTTCTTCAGGCTACTGCTCAAGCAGCCTGGGAACTGGTAGGCTGTCACGACAGAACCTGGTGCTGTTGAATGCTTTGCCAGATTAACTGAATATTGAATATTTAAATTCAAGATGCAGAAGCATGAAGTTCTTCCTGCTGCACCTTTTGCAAACTCTTAATTCAGATTCCTTTGAATTGGGAAAATGAAAGCTTGTGTTTCTGGCCTGGCTTACCTGGCAGCAATCAAAATGAGGTCAACATTTATAAAAACAGATGGATTTTAAGTAGTTGTTACCTACTTTTTGCTCTTTATATGAGTTTTGTTTGTTAGTAGTGCAAAAGAATTTACTGAGGCTACTAAAAGCTAAACCATCCCCAGGTTTTTTAGTTAGCTGTATTTAACATGGGCATTTTAATGTGACATTTCATCCATGCCAGTCCTTTACTGGGAGAACTCCTAGGCAACTTTTCTTTATTCTTGAAAGTCTGTTTCCCTTCCCCAGCTGCTTAGGTCTGAGTGCAAATGCTAACTCAGCGCTGGCAGGCTCCCCTTAGCAGGAACACATTCCTTCTTTGTAGAATTCGACAGCGGGAGAGCAACTGGAGCTCCAGGCAAGTCCCAAAGGACCGATAGCTCTTTCAGTGGGATGCACTTTGATGGTGTGAAAGTAGCCTGCTTTGTTGCAGTGTCCAGATGAGCAGGTCATGGTTTGGACTGCACAGTCCACTTTTTGCCAAGCCAAATACCTGTTTCTCAAGACCCTGACCAAGAAAGTGTAAGGATTTTTCCTATCAGAAAAAGAATTGAGAGCGATATGGAAAACTTTGCTATGAGAAGTAATTTGGTATTGGTATGTGTAAACTTGACCTTTATCAATCTCTCTTCAGGATTTGTGTGTGTGTACATGAAGCACTGATCTTTTACAATTTTGAGATTTTGTGTTTTTTTCCTGTTTAAAAACACCCAACTGGAAATAATGTGAACTTAATGCTGGAGATAAGGGAGTATATAGTCATTGAAATTGAAAAGAATTTTCTTTCATAGATTTGGAAAGTTTTTGTCTAATTTCATCTAAAAATGAAAGGAAATTTTAGGGAATCAAAGGAACTGCCATAGCTAAAATGTCAGTTGTTCCAATTACTTCATCTTAGAAAAAGAAAATACTGCATGACTTTGACTTAATACCAAAGTATGGCTCTGAAATGTTTTTTCTGTCACTTCTTTTTTTAATTGTAATGTCAAGTCAAGAGTCCCATATGACTGGAACAAACTGTTTCAGTATAGTCATATTGCAAGCTATATTTATCAGCTTCTTTGACTGTTAAGATTTTGTAGCAACTGAAGTTTCCCTGCCCAGAATCCTAACACATGCTCAGAAGATGCATGATAGAACTGAAGACTTTAAATTTGTGTAATTTATTTAAAAAAACAACGCACAACAAAACACCCTGTAATAGGCCTGTAATTCTGGTTTTGAACTTCCTATGAAACAGTACAAATAAAAATAATCTTGAGTTTAGGCATCAGGACCTACATCTTTCCTCAGCACTCAGCCAAAGAAAGGTATGATTTTTCATGCTTTTTGCCTTGTGCCACCCCAAACTGTCCAACTGTCTGAATTCAGGTGCCTTCTTGGAAAGCAGAAGTTATGCTCAAGATCTCCTCCATCTGAGAAGTGAACTGGATCTAGGTCTCCTATTTCCTGCTAAACAGGGCTTTCAGGGAAAGGTTGACTGGGATCTTGAAGCAATGCTATTTTTCTTGGAGAGCTGCACTTTAAGAAGAGAGCCACTTTGACTATATTTTGAGAGAAGCCTGTTAGTTATGTACAGAGCATAGGTACCGTTAGGGTGATTTAGTTCTGCTCTGCCTGGTTTCTAGGCTAGTCAAGGGTCAGGCTTAACTGAAATGCTACATAGCTTGGACCAAAAACTGTGGTTTACACAAAGACTGACTTCTGGACACCTGCAGCATCCTCATAGCAAAAGGAAAGCACTTGTTGGAGTTTTGGTGCTGCTTAGGCCGTATAGGAGTTCCGGAAAACTTTTTTGAAATTTGGAGGTAAAAAACTCTAGTTATTTCTATTCTGGTTTGGATCTGGTCTATGATACGATTGAGTACTGGATTCTGTATGTTGTGCAGGAGAATTACGCATGCAAATATTTCCTAAGCAGCAGGTATGTCAACCTTGGTCATGAATGGCTGTGACTGCTGTCTCTTCATGACCTGATGTCCATTACAATGTGATCTACAGGAACTGTGACTACTGAGTTCAGAAGCTATGCTGTGCCACTGGTGCAGCCTTTTGAATCACATTGAAAATGCATTATGTGATTACTGCAACTTCAATTAATGCTAGTATTTAGGATATTTTTGTTCCATTCCTTGCTTTCTGTGGATTCATAGAATTTAAGACTAGAAGGGGTAAACATGATCCCATTCAACTGCAGGAATATGAGCATTAATAAATGTTGCTCTAAAGCATTTTCTCCAGCATTCCTATCATTTTTGGCACATACTGTGCACATACTACCTCTTATCATGAGCTAATGCTGGTGTTGCTGTAAGGAAATTATGCGACTGACATAGAACAGAGGTGATCATTAGGTTGAGGACAAGTGTTCTGTTTCCTAGGACGATCTTGGTCAGAATATAATTCACCTTTTTAGAAGGAGAACATGGAAAATTAGTGACTAATTCCATCTTACTCTACACACAACAGTCCTGCATCATTCTGTGCTCATGTGGAAATTCAAACTAGTTTTCTTTTCCTTAATTCTGGTATTCCAGGAGAGTCAGTTTTACCAAACTCAAATAGGTAATTTTCCTCCTGTAGTCTCTAAGTAAGTCAGTGCACATTGTGCCAGTTAGGACATGATAAGTCACTAGTGAAAGACAAACCTTGGTCTGTTTTTGATTTATGGGACACCTTCATGGTGATCTTTAATGCTGCTGTAAACATGAACTGAGACAGCAGGCTTGCCTTTAGTGGGCTTTCTTGCATGCAGAGTTGCTTGGTTTTCCTTTCCAGTGCAAAGCACACACAGACTTGTGTTGTTAGATTTGCATCTAAGATGGCTGGATAGAGCTCTTTTTTAAAGCATGTACAAGACATTTTGAAATCTGCCGGTAAGTGAGAGACAAGGGCAACACAGCCCTCTGTGTTAGGTAGAAGCACCTTCCTTGACTTTTATTTTGCCATTGCTGGCAACACACCTGAGTGTTAATTGGCATGTTTTACATAAAGATTGTATTTAGCCCCCAACAGTTTGCCTAAGGAACTATTTGTTCTCAAATAGGTGATGCTTTAAAACCTTTAATGAGTTGTCAGGTGAAATGCAGTGGTTGGCACTGATGGATGGGGATACCGAAGCCCTGCTGAAACGCTGGTGCAGGGGTCCTAATGTTCAGTTCTTGTTATGAGCTTCCTTTTGTTTAAGCACCAAAGCTGTAATTACATAAACAGAACCACTTCAGCCAGCCCAAGATGTCATTATGGATTTTCCAGCTAATCTGTCCATTCATCTTAATGGTGCAGAACTTGTGCTTCGTGTCACTCTCTGCCTTTGTTCCACTCCTTCATCTGTTGCAATGTCTGTCATGAAGAAAGTGTTTATCTTGAATTATGTGTTGAAGAAGGTTAGAGTGCAGACTTCTGAAGCTTGGCATGAAATTTCCTAAACAAACCTTGCTGGTTGCTTTGTGAAAATAGCGGAGGTATGGATTTCAGATTAACGTTGTGCATTAATGTTTTTGGAAGCCCTTTAAAATAATGGCTGTGGTGTTGGTGAATAAAGGAATCCTGTTGAAGTGCATGTGACATCTGCATTATTAACAAATCAGCTTATTCATTGTAATTAATGTTATTATGATAAATGTTATCTTAATGCACAATGATTAACAGTTATTACAGAGACCTTTTATTAACTGAAACATTTTTGTGTATTACAGTTTAACTGAATGCAGCACAAGATTTAAACACTTTTCTACTTGGATGTTTTTGTATTAGACTAATGCTGGTATTGTGTTGCTGTACAAACACTTGCAGGACATATATATGTGGGGAAGTGAAAAGAGTAATGTGAAGGCTCAGAGACCCGCCAGAGCTTGAGGCACAAAAAAGGATTACACGAGGAGCTGCAAAAAGCCTCTAAGTAACAAGCAGCTCACTGCTGTGGAATGAAATTATTTCACTTCAGCTTCTTTACTTCTCTTTTTTCCAACAGCTATCTTTAATATAAACTGTGATCTTTTCCTTACCATTCAGTATGATAAGGTCTTTACTGGATTTCTTCAAATTGCACATAATACTTCAATTCCCTTCCTGTAACCACTTGTGCCTATTCTTATGTGACTCATTATTCTGAATTTTATTTTATTTCTTTTTCAAAAAAAGGAGTATTAGCTATAGCACTGTGTCTTTAAATGTATTTTGTATTAAAATGTCTGGAAAATTTGTTAGGGAGAATGAACAAACAAGCTAAGTGCATTTTTAAGAAACCAAATATTTTCTGGAGTCTGTTGGGTTTCTCAAGGTTTGTTTTGCTTAAACTGAGGTGTTGAAACAAATAAAAGAGAACAGGTTTATTAAATGTATCTGACTACTTGGCTTCCATAGAAGTGAGGATGCTGCTTCTCCATTTCACTTCATGCTGTTCAATTTTCAGTAATTTTTGGAGGTATAGAGTAAACCTTCAGAATATGAATACTTCTGTATGAATCAATAGGAGTACTCATGCTCAAAAATGAAACTTATATGTACCATTCTCAATGAGGCCTAAAATGCATTCTGTAATCCAATAAGCAATCCTCTACATTTTCTTCGAACACTTCTTTTTTTAATTTCTGAAATAGCACTTTGTTGTTTTTCCTGTGGATTAAGGATTTCTGAGCAGTTGATATAAATACTAAGGTGAATTTGGAAAGGCAGGTAGTAAGGTAGTACTCAGTAATGCAGATAGACATGGTGAAATTGATTTCTGTAATTAAAACAATATTTCCAGTTCAAGTTCAGTTAAAATCCTAATTGGTGTTTTCTGCTTTCAAATAAAATTCTTGCAATCTTGTTTAGTGGAATCGTCAGCTTGTATTTGAACTCAGGATTGGTTTTCTTTAGGGCCGAATGTTAAACTGAGCAGAGTACATGTGCGTACTGCACCTACTCTAAAAGTAATGTCAAGATCTTGCAAACTCTCATTAAAAGTTAATATAAACAAAGAGAATTGAATAAGAGATCTCTGGGCTTTGAAATGTCCGCATTCTTTTCAAATCTTAAAACACATTATCTTTATTATAGCTCATATTTATTCAAACTGGATTATTGCCAACTGTTTTATATCAACTTCCTCTTTATATATAACAAAACTGCATAAACAGCAGTGAAAGACATAAATAATTACAGTCCTTGTTATCACCATTGCCAATATCTAGATCTACTTGGAAAGGATAGTGGTGTACCAGTTTTGGAGTTTAAGGTTTATACAGATGCTAATAGGTGACTTCTGCTTTAGGAACATAGAAGAGCAGGAAAAGATCATTTGTACAATGCTCACGTGCCAAAAGTTTTTGGGAAACTTTGTAATAAGATTGGATTTCTCACCAAAATCTGTAGATCTTTGTGTTCTGCTATGTGATTATTTTTGTTTGTTGCTTCTTTGAGGAAATCAGTGCATCATGTAATTGTTAGGAAGTAAGCTGCTGCTATTGTACTTGAAATGTCCATTTTGTTCTGCACTAGACCTCTCACAAGTGAAAAGTAGGAGAGAACTAGGGTGCTATAAATGACATTTCAATAATCTAGGTCGTTGATGCAAAATCAGCTCTGAAAGGGATGTATTTGGTACTGCTACCAAACTTTGAACTGTTCAAGTGAATCACTTTTATTGACCATTAACATTCCTCAGCTGTTCCTTGAAATTCCAGTTATCTCTGGGTGATAATTTAGGAAATATATTATTTCTATTTTAGGACTGTCAGCTTGCAAATAAACCTCTAAAATTGTTAATGGATTTATTTCTACTCTTACCGTTTTCTGCTGAGATCCACTGGGCTACATTTTCAATGGAACTTCATTTTAAAAAGTAAGAAAAACTTCCTGGAATTTGACACTTACAGGCTCCTCTCTTATTTCTAGTATGAAAATAGTGCTAAGCAGTTACAAATCTGATATAAATCAAAACCTTAGAATGAAAAAATAGGAAGGTTTTGGCAGATGTAACACTGCAGAATTCTACTCCATTCTCTCTGCGTATTGTAGCTCTTATCACTGAAATCCTTCTCTTGGCTGCCTTTGCATATCAAATCAGATCCTCAACTTACCACTGAATTCAGTGGTTTTTTAGACTAGATTTTCCCCTAGGCAATGAAGCATTTAAGCTGAAATCCTGACTTTGTTAAAATAAAGGCCAGTGTTTTGAGTACATTGTAGAGTTACTAGGTTTTTTGCTTTTTATTTGAGTTCATTTGTTTGTGATACTGTCACAGTGAATATGCTGATGACAAGGGCCAAGTCTCTGTCATGAGAAGCTTATGATGGAAGTGCTAAGTCCCTGATGCTTGCTTATTAAAATAGCTCTTGTACATAAAAATAGTTCTATTGGAAGCTATATTATTAATAAAATCAATCCTATTTATAACATGTCTCTTTCACTGGCTTTAATACCCCTTTGGTCAGTGCTGGTGACTTCACTGACTCTCTTGGATGGGAAGTTCCTGCGTGTTTCGAAGTGTATTTACATTGAGTAGATACCTATCTTTACTCTTCATAACCTTGCCAATTTAAAAGCTGTCCCTTTGTTGACCTAATTACACTCACGTAATCATCTATTGTCGTGAAGTTTCTAAAATAGAATTATATTTCACCGAAACATGAACTCTCAATTTAGTTTATGTTTCATTGCTGGACAACAGATCATGCTGTCTGAAATGAATTTCAAGGTTTTAAATTGTTTTGTTAACAAAATGAACTCGCTTTTGGAGAGGATGACTACACAGGTGCCTGCTGGGTGCGGGGGCAGGATCTACGCAGAGGGAACACGCAGACAGAGCAGGGTCAGAGGACTGACGGTAGCGCTGTGTGATAGTTGTGGCAGTAACCCAAGGACTGCCAGTGCCTCTGCCTGAGGCTGTGAACATCCCTGTGGTGAAAATCACCAAAAAGCTCTCCCCAGGATGCCATGAGATTTTAATGAGCTTATTGCCTTTAGGGTCATATCACTCTATGTGGGTTCCTGCAGTCGAGTATTTTGGGATTGTATACAACTTAATATGGGGTATTTTAATGGGATTGTGGGAATGTGCAAGACTTGCTGTGGGATCAAAGGTGGATGAAGGTGGGTGAGGGAGGAGAAAGCATGTGAAGACGGAGGGAAAAAGGTATAGAAGGAATTTCTCCATTGTAAGCAGCTGCTGGGCTGGTATGGCTGCTGGTCTTCACAGGACTTTGAATGTTAGGGTTGTGGCTGGTTCATATTTAGTGTTTGGGAGTCAGGAATTACAAATAAAACTGTACTGGTGAAGAGTTTATATTCAGCATGATTAATATATGAAAGTAACTAGCAGGTGACTAGTAAGAAAGAATTTTGTTCTGTCCCACATGTTAAGTTGATTTACCATTATGAAAGCAAACAGAGATTTCCTCTCTTGTAGACTTGGTGCTTGAGACTGCACACAGGGCTTTGTACAACATTCCTGAGATGCCTGAATAAGCATGTGGACTCTCTTATATAAATAATACTGTACATACAGTAATATATGTATATATAAGAATTTTATTTTGTTTAATTCTACATGGATTTGTGAAAGACAAATACCACATAATACAAATGGCAGGTGGAGAACTGCATTTTGGTGAAAGATTTTAAGAGTAGAAGATAAAAAGCTGTCTAATCAGAATAGGAAAAGTTTCTTGACCATTTATCTCAGCAAAATTAGTTTATATTTTAGGAGTTTGCTAAAAGATAAAGGACATTGCATCTATGTACAGATATATAATCAAAGAACTATTTTAAAATACACACAATATTTTCCTTATATTGCTAACAACTAATGAATGTGTAAAGGTTCTCACAGTAATTAGTAGTGGCTTTTTGAGGCACTGCATTTGACAAACGTAGAAGCATAAGTCAAAGACCAGTAGGTTGTTGTCAAGTGTCTTTTGTGACTGGAAAAGCTCAACTGTAACACCTATCACTTTTACATCAGTGAGGAAAAGGTTGATTCTTAACTGCACTCAGACTTGGAGATTTTCAAAGGATGTGGTTTTAGCCACACAGCGTCAATCAAAAATGTCCTGTGAGTTGAATGAGAAATGTCAGTTAACATTTACAGAAAGTTTCTAACCTGCAGGTCCATGAATATACTGCAATGTTACTATTCAGGGGAAAGAAAAAAAGAAGTAAAAATGGGATCTATTCAGCTGTTCATTCTCAGTGAGATTGCAATGTTGAGCATTCTGCTTTTGCTGTGAAGTTCTTCTGACAGCAGTGCTGCCTTACACATACATGGGGACCCAGGAGTTGGTTCCTCTACAGTTATCATTATTAATCAGTCTGTGTTGTATAGACATGGCAAGAGGCAATAAACATGAATCCAGGATCAACATACAGTACATACAAGAGTTTTTTTGGATCAAGGTTTCAGGTATAGATAAGCCTTTTACAAGAGGAAAAGCAACCAATTATACATTATTTTTTTCCTTCTAGAGAGCTATTAAAAGCTTTAAATCACTCAGTTTCACAATTGAGTATTTTATATACTCACCAAGTATTAGGGAAACCAATAAACATTTTAGAGGGCTTTAAATGGTATTAGAGGTATTATTTTTTCTGCTTATATAAGGTATAAGTACCTTAGCTCAAAGGTAGGGCTTAGCAAGTGTCATAAACATAGTCCTAAATGAACTGAAATAGATTTATGGCTCATAAGTATGTCACAGCTTTTAGGATCTTCTTAATTTCAAAAACATGTATTTACAGGTATCACTGGGAGTTTTGGGAATCTCACATTTTCAGATGTGAAATTCATATTCTAGGCCTGCTGCTGTTACATGTACTATTAATGTATCCTTTAGAGTCAGGGGATATAACTATACGTGGGTGGATAATGGACATGGTGGAAAGCAGAGGAAAACATTTTGATTAAACATTGAGTGGAATGCAGAGGAAAACATTTTGATTAAACATTGAGTGTTTTGTGGGGTTTCTTGTTGATTTTTTATTTTCTGTTGGCCTTTTTTTCTTTTTAAGGAAGGTCAGAAAATGCTTAGTTGAAGCTGCTGAGATTGTTGAAAACTGTTTCAGGACTGAAAATCAGTGCACAAATCACAGTTGAAATGCTTTCAAAATGTGAGACACCCTCTTGGTTTGCAGGCTAGAAATGTGTGCCCAAGGCAGTTAGATTTATCTATGTACTGTGTAACATGCATAAGCCAACTTGGATGTTTGGAGATGTCTCTGTGGTAGATTACATAGCATCATAACAAATGATAACACTGTGTGTGTCTGAATACAAACATGTGTTGTGTTTCCAAAAAACCTTTGTAAGTTGCCCTTGAGACTTCCTGTTAAATGGCTTTCACAAAGGTATGAATAGAAGAGAGAATAACAGCCTTCCAGTATGTCTAAGAGAATGTTGCCATGAAGGTAGAGCCAGGCTTTTTATGGAGATGTTCAGCAAGATAACAAGAAACAGTTGTCATAAATTGGAAATAAAAGGGGGGAAAAAATGTATGTGAGGATAATTAGGCAAACAGATTACTCAAGGAGAGTGTGAAGCCCTCCCACTTGGAAGTTTTCAGTGCCCAAAGAGATTCAAATTCAGTGTTGATCCAGTAGGGCAGGAGGTTGGACCGGGGATGTCCCAAGGACCCTTTGAAACTGATAGCTTCTTTTAGTCTGCAGTGCTTGCAGTCAACTCAGTTAAAATTCTGCCTTCAAATGTATGTCGATTCCTACTGCAGAGATCGATAACCGTCCTTCCAACACAGCTGTGGTAAAATCTACTTCCTTTTATAAAACGAAATAGAAACCCTGTATCTTGCAGGCTTGAAAATGACATTACAGTTAAGTACAGTATTTTTTCAATGACTTGCAAGATACACTGCAGTATTGTGTTATCAGCCGTATAAAGCTCCTTGTCTTCATAAAACTCTGAGCTTGTATTAAAATTGTCCTGCTTTCACTGGAAAACTTGTTTAGTTCACAGTACCTTTGAATCTTAAACAGCTTTGATTTTTGCTTTTCCTGATCCTCTTTGAATCGGCCTGTAGGGGGAGCTGTTGGTTGAAGTTCAGTCTATCCAGTTAATACTGTTTTCCTTTTTATTATTCACTGGAGGACTGACTGTTTAAGTGCTTCAACGAAAAGACCATTTTTTTCCAGTTACTGTGTTCAGAAAATACTCATTTGAGTACAGAAAAGGAGAAATCAGGAAGCATGAACAGGAATCTGATGTTCAGCTCCAAACTGCAACAATTTAATCCTTGGGAAGAAGTATTTACCCAGTATTGCCACAGCTCTTTAATGGCTTCAGTGCTGTATTTGTAAATGGAATGTAGCCTTGAAGTGATACCTTGATAAGCTTCATTGTGCAGATCATTAAATCATAAGGGTTCATTTGCATTTAGGATTGTGCTCTGTTCCAGCATTTGGAAATTGTTTGACTTGGCTGCAGCATCCCTCCCAGCTCCCACCCTGGTTCAGAATGTGTTTTTTTCCTTTTCCTTTTCCTTTTCTGTGGTGGATGGTGCAGCTGAAGCAGTCCTTCACTTTCCATGCTGGACTAAGAGCAGGATGCCAAGAGTTTCTTCCTTGGGGGCTGATGTAGGAAGGAGTCAGAAATATCTTTGAAGAGTCTTTCAAAGTCAGGAGTAATTTATGCTTTTTGAATTCTCCAGACTGTGGTCTGTAGCTTACCAGCAGACATGTTATATGGTTTTGTCCCCATCTGGTTGTTCCTGGCAATTTCTAAGAGTTCATAGGATCTTCACTGCCAAGAGGAGTCTGATGTCTTTTAAGAAGACCTGGAAGCCAGGAGAAGGCCAAGTAATGTCAATACTCAGAATTTGTAATATGAAACTCTCATTCAGCTCCTTTTCTGGTGCTGTTTCTAGTGTCTTGTAATTTAAAGGCAGGTATGGAAGATGTCCAAGAGCAATATCTGAAGAAGTCAGCTGAACATGTGGGTTGCTCCTCATCAGACTTGTGCTGCAGAGTGCATAGGGGGAAAAACTGATTTTTAGGGGGGTTGTTGAAGCTGCAAACTGCTGGTGCCATGGTCAAAACACTGACCTTGGTATCAGATACAGATACTTCTTAATGTGTTGTGTCATCATTATGGCAAGGACCCAAACTGCAGCCACAGTTAGACCCTCAAAGTGTAGGCACTTGAATTCAGAAGTTACACATAGATTAAAAAAACAACAACAAAAACCCCCAGCAAAACCAAACGAACTAGAAGAAAACAAAAAAAGGCACCCCAAACCTTTTCTCTCAGGTTTGTTTTCCGGCTATTAGACGTGATCTTCCCACTTGAGCATTTGTTTTCTACTCAGACATAGAAATTACGTTGCAACAAGCTTCGAGGGTGAAATCTGCTCTCCAGAATTGCAGCCTGGCCCCTGCAGAGGGAGCTGGCGCAGAGGAGTTCCCGCTCTCTTTCCTGCTACCTCGGCTCCTGGAAAGGTTTGGTCTGCTTACAGATGGGCCTTTGGTGTTCCTGTTTGCTCAGTTTGAGATGTTGACTCTTTGCTCGGAGATAAATTTATATATAAGATATTCAGTTTGGAAAAAAAAAAAAAAAGGAAAAAAAAAAAAAGGAAGGGTTTTTGCAAATTAGGAATAATTTTGGGGCAGCAGATTTTCAAATAAATGACCTTGATTCAACCAAAACTGCAATGACTCATAATAGTATCAGTATAACATTTCTGCCTCCCACTGGGCTGTTTTGGCTTTTCCAACTGACTAATAAGAGTATCTGACAGTTGTCTTTATTTCTGATATACTGGAAATGTACACAAGGATTTTAAAAAAATTTTTAACACATGTACAGTATTATTGAAGAGCTCATGGGATCCCAGTGGTATTTCTAAATTATTTCTTTTCCCTCCACTATTTAAAAACAGCCAACAAAGTATTTCAGATGAATTTCAGTCACTTAAAAGGATTTGGTGGGCACTCTGCTGGTGAGACTCAGACAATTAGTGATGGTTTATTTTCCAGGGATTGCTTCCTTTCAATTTGGCAACAGGTAGGAAAAAAATTAAATAAATAATGATAGTACATTTATCTGTGCATACCTGAATAGACACACATGGTTTTAGATGTGTAATTTTGGAGTGAACTGGTTGCAGCCTCTGTTGTTTTGGGTTGCATTATTCTTCCTGTTGTATACGTTTTGCTTTGAGGAGCCTGTATACTTCTCCTGCTTGTAACATGCTTTAAGCTGTGCCAGAGGCAAGGATTCTTATTTTTCTTTAGCATTAGTTGAACTATAATGTATTAGTATTAAAAATTACCACTTGCTTTATGCCAGCTGTAATGCTAGGGAAAACTGGGTGATTGCTTAATTGCATGTGAGCATTCCAGACTCTGAAGCTCAAACTGCTCAAGCACCAGCAGAAAGAGGAATAGGAAGACAACGTTGGAAAGTCTGGGAGCTCAGAGAAGCAGAAATGCTTGAGGAAAGGGAAAGACAACTGGGCATTCCACTTCTCTCTCCTAACTTCAATACCTGAGTCTATCAGAGGTCTGCCTTCTTAGAGAGAATGATGTGATGCATGAACTCTCTTGGTTTCTGGCATGTGAACAGGGAAAGCCATAATAGGCTTCCTGTGGATTGTCCCTTCAAATTCAAATATCACAGCTGTGGTGCATCCTCTCAGCCCTGTCAAGGAACAGTTCTTGGTTGCAGGCAGGTTTTGTGTTCAGCAGCAATGCTGCTGCTGGACAGTGCAATGAAGGGCAGTGGCTGCATAAAACAATATCCCCCCCACCCCCACCCCCCCCTTCATTTATTTAAATACATTCTTATATGCCTGATTTTGCTGCTTTAAAATGGTGTTGTTTCCATTATGAACTCATGCACGCAAATTCAGGGTATACAAGTTTTCAGTAGCTTGCAGAACCGTATATATGTTTATATATTTGATTGGTCTTAAAATGCATAAATGCACACTAGAGATTTCCAAAAGAATTTGCTCTTTTCAGAGCACATGGGAATGTAAATAGCTGTTATGCATCTTTGCATGTTCTTGTAATTTCACTTGCATAAATATCTAGCAATAGACTAATAATTAACAAGCTGAATTTTCTAGAATGTGCAAGTTGTTCCTGCACAATTAAATAATTGCAAAAACAGTCTTACTAAATATGCATTTGATTTAACCACTATACAGTGCATGCATAATTGAGAATTACAGGAGAGAGGAGTATCCCTGTGAATTTTTTTTTCAGAAAGCTGGGATTTGAAGGATAACCAGTTAGTTGAATCACTCATGAGTTCCTCAGATCACAACCATTCTCACAGAATGTTTTGATTCAAAGAGTGTATAGGCCTGTGCAACAGTGTCTGGGGAAAAAAACCTCCATTTACTGCAATTTTGGTTTTCATATTAGCTTGCATTTGGATTTTGGACTTCATTTCACATGCCCAGGGCAATCAGAAAATTTTACCCCTAGGGATTTTTTAATCGGCTGTTACAAGATGCTTTTTCTGAAGCAGCATCTTCCTGTCTTTGACACTGTGAAACCATGTTTGGTTAAAGAGAATTGAAAAATAAAGTTGCTGAATGTGATAGTCTTATTAAAACAGGAGCACAGTCTAGTCCACTTCTGCTTCTAGGTTCTTTCCCTGGCATCAGCGGAAAACTTTGACTGGCCGTGGGCATAAGTTCCTGCTCATTCTACATACTTAGCACCTCATCTCAGTTGGTAATTTCTTTATTTATATTACAGAGCTAATATGCTGCTTCTCCCCTTCTTTGACTTCCACATCCATTTTACCTCCTCCCAAAAGAGCCCTTGATTTGGTCTCTTATCCTCCTCTGTTTTAAAAACA
The DNA here is from genome assembly GCF_000747805.2 of Chaetura pelagica. Taxonomy (NCBI): domain Eukaryota; kingdom Metazoa; phylum Chordata; class Aves; order Apodiformes; family Apodidae; genus Chaetura; species Chaetura pelagica. The sequence goes on from NW_009952801.1 coordinate 6,354,496, forward strand.
ACCTTGCTTCTTGATATTCCCATCTCAGGTGGAGCCCCTAAGCATTGCCATAATAAATCCATCTAACAATAAATAATCATATTTTAGACCCACAATCCCCTGTATTTTGAGAGGATTTTACACTGTATCTTTGCACCCTGTAGCGAAAAAAGATCCTGTCTGCAATATTTCAGCTGACTCATAAACATTTAATCAAAATGTATGGAATAACCATAACCCTGATGTAGCCCGAGACCTTTCTGCTGTGAATTCATTCAGCTCAGTAGTATTTCAGTCTGTATGTTGCAGATGTTTTATATTACTTAAAAACTGAGGTCTTAAATATTAAAATAGAAATGTTCAACATTGTATTTATTATTTTTTTTAAACTGCCAGTGCAGTTTCTGTTTCCCGGACATCAGTCTTTACTGTGACTATGCATAAATGCTTCAAATGAGTTGATGGGAGGCAAGATGCTTTGATATCATTGACAAAGCCTTGCAGGATAGACCAGCATCTGATTTGGTTCGGTGACTGAGACCTGAGCGTGTCCAACAAAGGGGGGGCAGGTTTATTGCTACTGGCGACTGGTGGAATCAGGGCACCGTGTCTGCCTCAGCAGGCCCTGAACGCACATGCTGGCAGCGCTGGGATGAGAGCAGCTGCCCAGGGCAGCTCGCACACTCAAGAACATGCTGGGGAATTTCCAGCAAAAGCTTTGAAAAGCTGAGACTAGTCAGCAAGTTAAAAATGTGTAGGTTTTTGGCACAACTCTACTAGTAAAGGATAGTTCCCACTGGAAGGGCTTTCCCAGAGGAGGCTGATAAACTGCCTGAGTGAAGGCAGGAGCTGAAATAAGCAGAGACATGAGCTTTGTCCTCCCATGGAGAAGGAAGGCACATCCTTCCTTAATCTGGTTGTCATCCATGTGACTCTTGATCAATCCCAGGAGTCTTTTGGGCCAAGCTGCAGACCTTGTGTAGATTCAGTGTTCTTTGCTGGTCCAGAAGAGCCATGTTGTCAGGATTCTGAATGTGACATTGAGCCTCTCTCTCAACAAAGGTGATTTGGTCGTTCTGAGATTGAACCTGGGAGTAGTGTTACACCTGCTCCCTGCAGCAGTGCTTAGAGTTACGGCTTGGTAGGGTGAACAGCTCTACTGAAGCAATTCTGTGGGTGCCAGTGGTTTTTAATTTGCTTCTCTGGTATTAGATGCTGGGTGGTTTTTCATTTCATAGCTCCCTGATGATGGCAGGTTGCATTTTTACAAGTACAAATCATATTTAATAGTTCAGTCTTCTGAAAGGTATGTGATGAAAAATAGTGTGACAACACCAACATTTGTTTGTTGTTATCACTAAATAAATGAAAGAACAGCAAAATCAATAATTTTAAAATTAACTATTAATTAATTATTCTACAAAATAATTAATGCTTTTTTTTTTTTTCCTCAGCCTTAAAAAATCTATCAAATCTATCTGCGTCTTCATTTATTGCTAAACCCCAAACAATGACATGAAGATGCAATCTGAAGGATAGATGAATTCTGGTTTCCACTGGCATCAGTGTATCTTCTAATAATTTAGTGATGATACCATATGATCCATAGCTCTTTGCCTTCTGTCTTAGATACAATAACGTCGTTTCACAGGAATAATAGAGATTTCAAATGGGTGGAAGACAGCTTAGAGAACCGAAGGAGTGAAGTGTTTAATTAATTATAAAACTGAAGAAAAATAGTAAGTTGAACATGCATTGTAGATGAAACTTCTTTAAAAAAAATAGCAGTTTTCCTGAATGACAGCAAAAAAGTATCATGAAACTTAAAAACCTGTAATGCTTTATCATCAAGATTTGAATGGCAACCAAACTACAGTTTTAAGGTTAAGACTTAAAACTTTTGGCTTTCATTCCTTAGAGAAGTCTAAGATGATAACACCCTCTGCCTTTCTTCCTCAAGCTTTAAAACCCTTTGGTAATTTTTTGTGAGATTTAGTAAAAGAGCAGAAGTCTGGAATTCATGACAGAAAGTCTGCATCTCAGGCAGTGGCTGTGTTATAGCTTGGGTTGCTAATTAGCATTTATAAAGCTATTAAGTGTTATTTTTAATATTATTTCAATTTTTTTTTAATTTCACAAATTAATTTTCCTGGGACTTTTTAGAATTACGTAGGTATACACACAAGCCCAAGTTGTATATACTGTTTGGTACAATTAGAATAGAAAATAACCGTCTTGGGGGCGGGGGGAAAGTGTGTGTATATATATGTGTATATATTCTTACAAGGTGGGACCTCAGTCCTTGTTTGCTCACTGTACTTGGAATATGTACCTTTTAAAAGCTAAACAAAAAAAATACATTGTGAGGAGTCATATGTATGAGGAAAGTATTAATTCTGTCAGTTTGGTTTTTTGAATCTTTAGTAGGGAATCATTCTGCCTTCTGTTGACAGGACACTGTTGACAATACACTGCACACTCAGAAATTCATGCCAGATAACAACAAGAGTTACTCTTGCTTCCTATGTAAGATCCCCCTTGCTGCTATTTTGTGCTGCTGAGAGCAGTGCATAGATGTACTTTCATGCTAATCATTAAAGAGAAAAAAATCTACATTTTTCTGACCTAGGTAATAGTCATTTGGAACAGCAAATAACTATTGTATGTCCAGTTCCAGTGCTCCTCATTCTCATACATATTTTTTTCTTAAAGAGCATTGTGCAGGCATTTTTTTTCCTGATGTAGTGCAGTACCTCAGTTTGCCAGGAGTTAATTTCAATGTAATTATGAATTAATAACTTGAAAAAGAGATTTATTTTTCTCATATTTTAGAAAATTTGCTTTTTAAAAATTAAGCCCCCAAGCCTCCCCCCTTTCTTTTTCCCCCCCTTTTTTTTTAACACATAAGGCATTCTGCACATTTGTGTCACAAATGTGTCCCAGTACATCTAAACAGACAGTCCCAGTCACTGATTTACATAGTTGCAGCCAAAACATTTCCAGATTTGGTACGGATATTACTAAGCAGAATCACTTTCATATAAAAATATTTTGTTGCTCTCTGCTGACATACTGTGTTTGCTGCACAGTTTCCTTGTGGAAGCTTCCATCTTCCCTGCTCTTAATTGTAAGATGGTTTTTCTAATGCATTGCAAATAAACTGGACTGTATTGAAAGATTTAATTACTGATATATAGTAAGAAAAAAAATGTTACTTTATGTTAATAGAAAATAAACTCGATGTAAATTTTTAATAGTGATGATGAACCACAGGATAACTAAACTGATGCAGAACAATATACAGTATGAGGAAGTACTTATACTTTATTTTTACTTCTTGCATGTGTTTCTCTAAAGCTCAAATTATCCCTTGACTAGTGGAAGACAATCTGATAATTGAAACCTAGGCAATTTTTTTCTTTCTCAAGGCCCCATTTAGACTAGATTTCAAAAACTAAATAAACAATGGTCTGCCTGCCCATTAGAAAGGAGTGTGTCAGGTTTCTGTGTATCTAAGTCTTTAAAATAATTTCCACTTAACCATTCACAAGGTGCTATGTAATCTCTAAGGCTTTATGTGCTGTTGCCTTTTTGGTGCAGAATGATGGGGATGTGCTTGGGTGTTGCTGGGTAGGAAGGATTTACTCACTGAAATCCATCTGCAGGTACATCCTCAGCTTGTACTGGGCACCACAGCATCATGTTCAATGCGTACAGGTAGAAATGGTGAGGGAAAGGTTTTGTCTACACTGATGCTTTAGTTAGTATGAAACCTGTAAGAGATGCTCTGACCACCTAAAACAGGTTTTAAGCAGAGTCAGGTATCCCTCTACAATTTGTCTGCAGAACGTTGCTTTAATAAAGGCATTGCAAATGTTGGTGTGTAGAAGATATGCATGACTCTGTGCGTTACAGCTCTGCACTGCTCTGTTCCCAGAACTGTGGGGACAGACAGGACTGTCTTGCTGTTTGTACTCCTGCTGCCTGTAGCAGCCACTCCAGCTTTTGTGGATCAAAACTGGTAATAGAGGTTTACAGATAGAAAAACCTGTACAGGGTGGGTTTAGGAGTGTGCTGGGACTGCTTGGGAAAAGAGCCTAGAGCAGAAAAGGTTAACAGATGCTACTGTGCACAAGGAGAAGCAGAGAGTCCGACGTGGCAAGACATTTGAAGGAGGAGACCTTTGTGGCAGAGGTGATGCAGTGATCTCCTGGGCAGGGTCAGTAGGGTTGTGACTGGAAGCTGTAGGATTGCAGTCTGGGGCCGGCTGTAGCTGTGAGTAGCTGTGCTTGGTTTGCTTTAAGTGCTGAGTGATGCTTGAGGACAAAGGTTATATCATGGGTAGTATCCCAAACCAGCAAATCTGCTCCTCTTTACTTTCAGTCTTCTAACACTGCACTTCTGCTTTGGTTGATCAGTACACAGCAGCATGTTTTACCAGACTTTGCAGAACTCAAAATCGAGTATGTGGCTGCGGTATGAATGGGGAAAAATATGTAAAGAAATGTCAGGAGCCTGGAAAGAAATGTCTGCATTGCTATGAGTAGGGTGTGAGTCAAGACTACATAATGATCGGAGGAGAGAGTAAAAGATGTAACAGAGCAACGATTGCTGTGAGCAAATGCGTCATGAGTTCTGTAAAAAAAACCCCAGTATATAGAGGTGTGGTTAAAGACTGAGTTACAGCAGCCATTCACAAGGGTGTCAAAATGAAAGTTGCGCCGTTGAGATTAATGTGGTATTTCCTGCCTTTTAATCAGACCGTTTAAAGTTTGTTTTGAGTTGCTGCATATGTGTGGTCACATACTTGTGTGCAGGCATGTAGCATTGTATTACTATATCTGTATTGAATCAGTATAAATTATTAGCATTTTATGTGCTAAGCCCAAAGAATATTCACAGACTCAAAATCTCCAGAGAAAATGACAGAATTTTTGTGTACACTCACCCCATTAAATTGTTACTCTTGCAATGATTCAAATATACCAGAAGATGCGTCTGGCTCAAGATGTTGTTGAGAGAAAAATATTACAGTTCTTACTCTTTCATAGGTACCTGCACATCAGTCACTGCATCAGGCAGGATACAGGGTTAAACAAACCTGTACTCTGAATCAGGGCATCCATTCCTATGTTACGGTAACTTAATAGTGCAAAGTAAATAAAGGCAAATTAATTCAGATAGTTTTGAAGTTGCCAATACTACCAATACCTTAAAAAAGAAAAAAAAAAAAAAAAGAGAGAAAAAAAAAGAGAAAAAAAGAGAACGTTTTGAAAATTATACACCTAAAAGGAGGAAGATTTGAGAGAGCATTCAAATATTCATGAAAGGGTCTGGGAAAAGCTGTCTCTGAAGATGGTGATGCAATGCTTAGGCTGTCCTGTTGGTACTACTGGATCTCACAGGGGGATATTGGGCTTGGTCAGGCAGATGGTCACTGAGGAGATGATTTGTGGCTTTTTGGGTCATTACTTTGTATCTAGACTCAAATCTTGGCAAGTGTGGAATTCCTTTACTATTTTTAAAATAAATAACATGAAGTATTTTGGGGTGGTTTTGTTTTGGTTTTGTTTTTCTTAAATGGCCATTGAAAAAATTGCTGCTGTACTATGACTTTACATGCTGTATTTCAGCCCCTAGCAGATTTTTATGGCTGAGTAATAAACCCCTGAAAATGAGGTTTTATAATGGAAAATGCAACTTAACTATAAGTAGAACAGCACCTTACAGTAACACACATTTGGAACCAACAAAATCCCTAGCTCCCAAGGGTAGTGTTACAGTGAAAAGGAGTGTAATAACAGCTTAATTTATCATAAATACATAACATATTTATGATGATTTCATTGTACTGAAAAATTTCACCTTATAGTTTTTAATAAAGCAACCTACTGGTAAACTTATTGCAGTTGCCTTTTTTTTCCCTTTGACTAGAGGTCTTGGCAGAGTGAAGCGTAAATGGCTTAGTTTTAGAAGCTGGTTAATAAAAAAATATATTTCCTTTCTCTTTGACTTCTTTATGATGCTGAAAAGTGACTAGGCCGGTCACCAATGTGTGGTGGAGCTAACTTCTACAGTTCTTCAACTTGTGTTGAGTAAAACATTATGGTTAAGCTGAATAATCAATTTTCCTTTGTGAACATGAGGTGAAATAGATGATCTAAGATACACGTATCAAAACAAGGAAAATTGAATCTACAGATAAATGTGGCCTGTGCTACCTTTTGGGCAAATTAGTCACCAGGAGTGCCACATACCAAGGACAGATCAGGCTTGCTTTCTCAGTTTGCAGTGAGATCTGTGTTTCTTGGCCATACTCTGGCTATATTGAAGTGACATCAAGGACTGCCACAAATCAAAATAGAATTCATGTATGCAGTCTCCTTGCCCAGTAGCCAAGCTGATATTCATGATACCTTCCTAATGAAATAAGAATTATTGAATTTTCAGCTTTGTTTTTCTTCTCATCCTGTACAATTTATAAATTTAGAAATTGACAAGCAGAACTTAGGTCTTTATTTTATGGTACATTGTTGTGTTTCACTATTATGTTGGTGTTATCTAAGTTATAATAATATATATAGAGAAAAATACTATTTGACCTAATTTTTTTTTTGTTTGGGAACGAGTGGGATTGTTTCAGTTAAACTTTGGGAAGACTTTTGAAGGTATCACTGGTGTCACTGGAGTATCACAGTTGTCACTGACAGTACACTAATAATGATACAAAAGGGCTTTGTATGTAAAGTGGTGCTTATAGGTGAAACTTCATATTGTATGCCAAGCCCTTAAAACTTGAAAAAAGTTCTCTAAAATTACTTTAATAAACATGATAGTTAAAAATTAAAATTCTTACTGAACATCTAGAGAACCAGAAATCAATGGTATTACTTACTCCTTTTCAGCCATTCTTCTGAGAAGCCAGAAATCTCTTAAATTCTCTTAAATTAAATTAAGATTCTTAAAATGCCACTCCTACAAAATGTGAATGCAAACTGATTTGTATTCTTTTTATTGGTTTCTGAATTGGATTTATGAATGGTAATGTAGTATGTGCTTGATGTTATAGTATAGATCCAGGACCAAGTGAATGGTAAATTACATATTACCAAAATGTCACATCTTTGCATTTTGGTTGTAAAATATTGGTTTAGTTTGCACTTGTAAATGGTTTTGATCCCCTTTCCTCTATAATAATGAAATGAAAAGTACAGTAGATAAAAATAACATGAAGTCAGAATGTTTGCAATTAGGGTTTATAGCCTATGTCTGAAAACGTTTGGCCTATGGGCTTTCTTAGAGGTTTTTTGTTGTTGTTTATTTTGGTTGGGAATTTTTTTTCAGTATGGTAATCACTTCCTTTCTCCCTTGACTCTTACAAATATTGATTTTATTGTAATTCTTACAAACAGAGACACAAAGCATTTTCTAAGAAAAGTGAATGACTAGGCAGAAGCTAGATTTTTTTTTTATTTTTTTTTTTTTAATATACTGGAAAATGTTTTGCATGTGTCATAAAGTTCACAGCTATTTCTTCAGTCAGTTTGTGATCAGGTAAGGGAGCAAAAATGAGTTGCTGGGCAATATTTAGTTTAATATTTCTTTTCAGTCATAATGGATGGTGGTCTTGTGAAAAGTAGTATTTCTGAAGACAGTTCACAGTAAACCTGCAGTCCTAAACTGTAACTTAGCCTGATGAAAATCACAGCAGTTTGAAACATGCTAATAATGATTCTTTGGAATTGCTTGATAGTTCATCATAGCCTAATGCTTATCAAGTTTTAAAGCTTTTAATTATAGCAAAGGCATAAAGATAGGGGAAAGGACTAGAAAGAGCAAGAGTAAAACAAACTGAGATTCCTGCACAGTAGTATCAGTTCACAGCTAAGACTCTAAGAAAACTACTTACTCTTGTCTGAAACTGGACTTTGTGGTACAAATTTTTTCTCTTTTTATAATTTAAAAATGTATAATTTTAAATCAATGTTGTTTATATAAAATAAGAACTATTGTCTCTGGATTCTGTGCACCTTCTCTTTATCAAGTGGAGCTCTAAAAATGATCTGAACCTGCATTCAGGGTGTTTCCAGAACTTGTTTAGGGTTATTAATTAGCTCCTGTAAATTATGTCCACTCATTTTTCATAATATCAGCATTATTTTACACCCTGGATTCAAATAATTTTTGACCTGATGGCAAAGTGTAACTGCAGTAGTTGAACTTCACTGTGCCTTGCAGGTCCCTTGTGGATGCAGCATGTGCTCAGCTGTAACCCTGTAACCCTGCGGTGGCAGGGATTAGGTCACTCTGCGGCACTTGCATCCCTTTGGCAGATGCAAGTCCTTCCACTTATGCCCTAAGCAATCTATGACTTGCTCTTATCTCCCTTTTTCTGCTTTGCTTTCATCCTCTTCAGACTGGACATCTCTCAAAATAATTTATTTGCTTTAATTACAAGAACCTCTAGGTTTGCAGATCCAACCATGTCCCACTAGTTTTGCCTTTCTTCTATTTTTGGCTGCTTTGTCATGACATCTACTACCCAGAAGCTAAGATGTATTCACGCGTTATTTACTCAACAGCTTTCTTTATGTCCTGGTTTGAGCCAGGATAAAGCCAATTTTCTTTCTACTGATTTTTTTTTTTTCTTCACTAAACTCTCTTTTAAACCAACTTTCAGATGGAGATCTTCAAGTTTTCTCATGGTGTTTCTCATATTTAGGAGATCTTGTATCCACTTGCGAAGCTGTGTAGTGCCTACAAAACCAGCACTGGTTAGTTTGATGGATACAAGTTGGTACCTATTATAGTCAGTGATTGGTATGATCTGTTAATTTCTTTCCTACCACTATACATTAGACTTTTTTGCTTTATAGTTAAATCTCAGCTCTCAAAGGTGGATATGTTTTTATTGTTGTTTTGTGTTTTTTTTTCAAACCTTAATGGGAGTATTTGTCAGTGCTTAGAGTCTCAGATTATCACTGTAAAGCCAGAAAATTTATACTTTGGTATGTACCTCCCACTCCAGATCTACATAAATGCAACTATTTTGCACTTTGACTTGTGTATTCCTGAAAAAGGTTTGAAAGCTGATACAGTCTTCTCTGGTTTTTAATTACTGAAAACATAGATAATGTTATTTGACCTCATTACTTCTTTGATACAGTATCATGAAATAAATTCAAAATTATTGTACCGTACTTAGCCTATACTGAATAGCTGAAATCTCCCCTTTTAGCTTCTTTGAGAGGAAATTTTAGAATGATTTTTTTTTTAATTTTATTTTTTATTACCCCACTCTTCCCTTAACAAGTAAGTGCTTTTTATCCCAACTTGGCTTTGGCAGATCTACTGTCATGTAGCAAAATTGGTGATTTTTTTGTTGTTCTTTATACTTTTCTCCTACTACTCAAATTTTTATAGATCTGATCAAAACTATGGGTAGCAGTTTTGTGGAAATATTTTCTGTATTTTGTGAAAAGCTCTTGGAAGCAATCAAAATATTGTACAAGGCTGGAACTTTACCTAGTTGTTAATTGGCAGGTTAAACTTTTACGGGTTTCTGGTACCCTGGCGATACATGACTATTAAAAATTGCAGGTGGTTCAGGGGAAAGGGGGAGGTGAGTTCCTGTGCTAGTAATATATCATAAAACTGTATAATTCTTGCGCCTGTTGTGAAAGTGGAGGCTTTAATACTTTTTTGCTATATAAGCTGATTAAAGAATCTTTATGGATCTCATTAACTGAAGTTTTTCACTGTGAATGTTGAAAAATGTAACACTTTCGGATAAGAACGGCAAAAATAATTAGTCTCTGTGGTTCCTTCTTTGGTTTAGCAAAAGCATTGTGGTATTGAATGTGCCTATTTGATCTGAGTTTGTCCTCTTGCACAAAATTGTGTCTGCCATTTTCCTTAATCCTGGCATGATCAAGTATAGGACGTGAAAGGGTGCTGAACACTTTGACTACGGTAAAGTACTACAATGAGTTTCACAGAGTTGGAAAATCATAGTGTTGTTGAGTTTGGAAAGGACCTCTGGAGATCACATAGTCTCACTGCCCTGCTCAAATCAGGGTCAGCTACTGTAGGTTGGTCTGGATGGAGTCCAATCAGATTTTGAATACATCCAGAGATGAGGACCCCACAACCTTTGTGGGCACCATGTTCCAGTTTTTTACCAACCTCACAGTGAATAAAGTATTTTCTTGTTTTTAAATAGAACTTACTGTACTTCATTCAGTTTGTGCTCATTGATACTTGTCCTTTCACTGAATAATATTAAGAAGTGTCTGTCTCCATCTTCTTAACAACACCATCACCAGTCAGACATTTGTACACATTGATGAGATACCCCTGAGCCATCACACCTTCAGGATGAACAGTCCCAGCACTCTCTGCCTCATTCAGGAGGGCCCTGTCCCTTCACTGTCTTTAGTAGACATTTGCTGGACTTGCTCCAGTATTTCCATGCCTCTCCTGTGCTCAGAGGTTTTATCCCCAGGGCTGGATGCAGTCTCACCAGTGTAAAGCAGAGTGAAAGGATCACCTCTCTCAACATTGTCCAGCTCAGCACTTCTGAGTGCGTCCCACCACATCCTTCAGTTATGTTTAACCTCTCCGTAACCTGATCCTCCTCTATGGATGGTCCATTTTCAGCACTCCAGACTTTCTTGCTGGTCTCAGTGACCTTGGATTATTGCAGACAAATTTTACCAGTGAAAACAGAGGTGAAGAAAGGATTTAGTACCAGACCAGGGAGGAGGTTGAGTCTACATCCTTAGAGGTATTCAAGAAACGTTTAGATGTGCCTCTTCAAGGCATGCTGTAGTGGCCGAGGTTATAAGGTTTTGTGGGTGTTTTTTGGTGGAGTGTGAGTGGTTGTTTGCGTTTGTTGAGGGGTTTTTTGTGTTGATAGTTGGACTCGGTGATCTCAGAGGTCCTTTCCAACCACGACATTAAAAAAAGAGGGAAAAAAAAAGATCCCTTCAGGGCTTATTTTGCTGTAGAAGAACCCCAGGTTATCTGAGATGGCTGAAAGAAAAGTAGTCTAGAGAAGTGTCCTTTGTCTCCTTCATCTCCTTGCATAGCAAAGATGTCTTCAAAGTCAGGAAAAGTATTTCATGCATATGTGTATAGATAAACATGCATATTCATCAGGAGAGCCTTTTTAGAAAAAAAACTGTGAGATTTGTACATTTTCTTTTTTCTCTCTCTTATGGAATTGAAATAAGCACCCAAAAAATTCTATCATGAAAACTTGAAACCCTGGTTGTTATTTGTACATGTCACTCTTCCATAATTCCTGTGAATTAATTCATTTTTCTGATCACTGTAGAGACAGTATCACTGCAAGTTTCTGAATGAGAAGCATTATGTCACTGGACAGCTATAAAGTTTAGTCTATTCCTGTACTGAAATTCTAATGATTAATATGAGAAACAAGTAGGCAGGAACTTGGAATGTGAAGCATGGCAATTCAAGAATGAAATAAAATATTTTGATAGAATATCAGTATCTTTTTGTTATTGAAACACCTTGAGGTTTCTCTCCTTTTCAAAGATTTTTTTTATTATAAATACAGGAAGGACTAAAATGCCAAATACCCTTTGAAAACAAAACAATAATAATTTACATTTAACAAATAGCTATATTTATAAAGCATAGCTTTATCTCCTGTACAATTCAAAGGCAAGATTAATATCTTGCATTCATAATTTAAATTTGCTTAGTAATTTAAAATTCAATGGCTACACATCAGAAAGCAAAAGATTGCTTGAAATGTAACTAAGCTGACACTAGGCTGCAAAAAAGATCACTTCTAATGTGCTAGTACAAAAAATGTACACAAAACATTTATGTATTATTTCTTGCTCTGTGGTGTTCATAGAACTTCAGAAAAGCAAGTGCAAGGAATATAATTTTAAAAAATACTAATATTTAAGGTAGAAACCAAACATCTCAATACAGAATAACAAGCTTGTGAACAATATTGAAGATAAAAACAATACACAGGACTATAGTATTGAAACAAAAAATTGGTTGCAAGGATGACTCTTCATGCAAATAGAATTTTGAACATACTCCTTTTCCTTCAGTAAGAAATTTATGCTTTTCATGGCCTGGAAAGAAGAACAACTCCTAATATTACGTGAATGTGTTCCAGAAATTTCCAAGCATACCACCAACGAAGCAGTGACTTTCAGACACAAAAAGAATAAAATGGCTATTCAAAAACTGCATACTCCTCAGCTATATATAATGCTACAAAATAGAGTGCCACTTTTACATTTATTCTATAGGGTCTCATTCCAGAAACACACTCATGAATAGAGCTCAAAGGCACTTCTTGTATGCATGAAGGTGCTTATGGACAAGAGTTTCCAAGATTAATTTTATTTGCTGTCTCTCTATTTGAAAAGTTGTAAGAGTTTAATTTATTCCATTTTAAATTGCTGTTATAAAAGCTGTGCAAATGCACCTAAAGCCTACTTAACCTATTCAAATGATTATTGATTCAATTTTAATTGTTATAAAGTAACTTTAAAATTAGCCTTAAATTAATATTTTATTAAGCAATTAAAGCAATTATTAAACAAATATTAAGTGAGAATGAATCTTTGTTATTTGCATGCATTTCGTCAGGTTTAAAAGGCTTGTTTGTTTTCTTCTGTTTTTTTTTTTCTCCTTTATAACTAGTTATTTCTTATAAAATCGAGGATTTACTGAAAGAAACGTATTCCATTTATGCTCACTTTCATTTGATATATGTTGAAATTATAAGGCCTGTAAGAGATATGCTGAGAATTTCAGATATGGCTGATGTTGAAATGGATGGCAAAGTTCTAGGATCCTTACAAATCCTAGTATTTCAGTAGTAAAATTTGCTTCTTGAATGAAAAATAGCTGCACAGAATATGAAGAATGAATGCATTCAGATCTTGTTCTTTGAGTAACAGCTTTCGGCTTGTTGTCCTACAGCAGCATCATTATATTTTTAATTGTATGTAAAATCAGTCCTTCATTACAAGAAAGCTCCTAGGCAAGTGCAATGACATCTGCACATTACCAGCAATGAACACCAAGCAAATTTGTAATGAAGGAGAACTTCATCTGCTACCACACATCAATGATCCTGTCTTGTTTCCCAGAATTGTTTTCCTGCTTGAATTTTCAGCATCAAGTCGTTAGTGCTCTTATTGCATCATACCCATACAGAAATAACTGTTGTTGGTTTATGTCTCAATGCTGTGAATTTATATGGCTTATGAGATAAATTCTTAGCTCCTTTGTTGGGTTATTCCATCCTGCTGATAACGAACAATTCTGTTTCTACTTGGTGGACTGCAGTGCCAGGGGACCAGGGGAAAAACAATGACAGCTATCAGGGTTTTCTGTCTCTTCTGTACTGTCCAGTAATGTGTAAGAGTTATGTATGCAACAGGTTGTGCATCCCACTTGTACATCTGCTGATCCATCCAGGAAATATGCACAGTTTTCATTGAGACCTTCTTACCTCTGTGCTTGCCCACTCTTCTACCCTCTGCTTAACTGTTGTTAACTGCCTGCTGCTTAAGTGTTGGAAATGGAAGGTCTTGATTCCTCTCCTCTTTGAGAAAAGCTAGAATAAGGAAACATGCCAGACACAACTGGCATTCAGCTCATTTCACTGGGGTAGACTTAGTCTAGTGAATTGAACATGCATTCATCATGTGTCACATCTTTAACACTGGTCAGTTGTGTTTTTAATGTGATTAGAAAGCAGAATAAGCTTGGCCCCTGAGAACTTTGTCTCCTGAGTCAGAAGAATGAGTTTTAAAAAATGGCATTAAGGTGCACAGAACACAGGTAATTTCACTTTAACCATCTAAAAATCAGGCATTTGCTTCAGGATAGTCGGGTGTGATTTCATTAACTACTCAATTGAAATTGGTGGTCTGGATCACGTTGTAATGGTGTCCATGTCAGCTGCATTTCTGATAACTGATGAAGGCAAGCAGTCAGCTTTATGATCACCCTTTTACAATATAAATTTTATGTGTAATTCTCTGGCAATGTCACTATAATTGTGTTATGCTTTGCTTTCATCCCCTTTATTTTCTGTCAGTACATGGTTCTTTGTTACCAACACAAAACACTATAGAGATCAGTGTTTTAAATCTATGCAATTAATAAACACTAGCACTTCTATGAGGAAAGTAAAGAAATCCCACACATTCATTGTAGCAGTGCTAGGTTCTTAATGAGATTTTTCAAGTGGATTGGACTGTGGTCTGCTGAGGAAAGGCAAGGGATCTCTAGATCATAAGTATGTTTGTTAGGGAGCACTTTGAACAGATGAGCCCTTCGCAGCGACAGGGCAGTACCAGAGAATTCTGTCCTTAGTCTTGGGAGTCTCCAGATTTTCACAGTAAACTCATGCCTAGCATTTGTATTTGTATCTTTAGAAAACCACCTTTCAGTTGCTTCCTGCATTTTGGTACCTCCAGGCAGTTATGTATTATATTGAATATTAGAACAGATGTTGGATAAAGCCGTTGACATTCTGACAATCTTGGGAGAGGAGAGCTCTTAAGAAATTCAACACCCGCACCCCAGAACAGGAAAAAATAATCTTGCAGATTTCAGTAGATGGATGATATATACACTATTTTATTCTACATCAAGCTCAACAGTCCTAACTGTCATTAATCATTTCAGAATCTCTGCATTGCTATTTTTAGAAGCACAAAAATTTTCAGTATTATAACATGATGTGTGTTAGAAAGAGGTCAAATAAATGGTCTGCAGTGGTGATTTGTTGCTAGAAATACGTTGGTATAAAGTCAAAAGTGGCTTTATAGCACAGGACTGCTTGGTGGGTGTACAGTAACTTACTAAATTACAAGAGATTTAAGATGCTGGAACATTTTTATTAATACTCCTGTTTGTTTTTACAATCCAGTTACCTCAGAACACAGCAGTTTATTCAAAACAGGTTCCTTGGATTTAATTTCTAAAAATATTTTGAATTTTTTTATGAACGTTTAAAACCCAGAGGCTCTGTGTGCTAAAAACAAAACATACACATTTTGTGGCTTTCTCACTTTTTGTCACCCATTCTAAGGCTGTGTGTATTGTGCCACTGAATGGAGACAGCTACGATTAGGAGCTGAGGGACCAAGTGATTTGGCTGTGGGAACTGGTCTTTGTAGGACCACATATAAAATGTGTGGAGCTCAACTGATGCCTCTCATTTGCATGAAGATGTGTACATTTCTTAAGAAATGAACATCAGCCAGAGGTAAATTTAGAGCTCTTGCTTTTATGGACTTACTGAAGAGTGTAATGTATGTAAAACACATTATATTTAATATGGTGAGACTAAGCATGTTCTGATGATGTCTTAGGCCAAGATTAGTTGACTACAAGTGTCACTGGAGCTTATGTTTGAAGAAAAAGGCATCTTTGCAGTACAGAGGTTTTCTGCAGAAAACTTGTCTTAAACCAAAGCATTAAAAGTTTACTACATCTCTAGGTAGTTTTTGTGCATTTCAATAGTCAGCAAATACAAAAACATGCAGCCTGAATTTCTGGCTTGCTAATAGATATCTTTCAGGTTTTGCATCGTCCCAATTGTCTTAAGAGGCAGTAGAGTCTCTTACAATAACTGGAGCTGGGTTCAGCATTATGGCTGGACATGCTTTTAGCTGTGCTGTAAAATGGAAACAAGGTGGTAGATGTTTGGGACGATTAAATGATCTCAGGAGTTGAAATTGTAACCTAATAAAGTGAATAGCAGAACTCCCATTAACTATGATGGGGCCAGAGGTCTGAATCATCTCAGGACTTTAATCAAGAGTCATGACATTTAATCCTGTTTTCATAGTAGGTAGAGTTACCAAGAAAGAAGGTGATTCCTTGTCATTAATTGCTTGGAGCATTGCTCAAATGCTCATAGCTTGGAAAACTTAACATATGTAGGTGTTTCAAGGATTGCATTGGAGTCTTTACATATGTTCTCGTATTTTGAGACCTTCTGCTGAAATGTCTTATGGGGGAAGAGACAGAAAGCTGTTCATCATTTTCCATATTGTTAGCAGCCTGTAACTGCTATGATACGTATACTTAATATACAGAAATTGTGTTTTAGACTTAAATGGATGTGTGGTTTTTGATTATTTTTTTTTCCCCAGTGGAATCTCAGGTATTACTGCTTTCAAGCTCAGATAATTTAGGTAGAGAAATAGAAGTGTGGCGCCAAACCCTACTGAAATGGCAAATCATATGCTGCTAGAAGGTTTAAGATGCTAGGGATTTTAGTTCTAAAACAAAATAGAAAAAGTATTGCTATTCTCTTTGTTTACCACCCTGTATTTATTTCAAGTATATACTTTATGAATCTACAAATTATTGCCTTTATTAAAAAGTTTGTGTGTTGTTCAAGATGACTTGTAAACTTGACTCAATCTTCCCTAGCAAGGGAAACAGGAAATACCAGAGAACACTAGACTCAGTAAACCTATAAAATCTGAGAATGCAGCCCATTATTTCTAGAGACTTTTCACATAACACTTTGGAAAGCAATGACTAATTAGTTTTTGGCTTTAACAATAACAGTTTGAGGGGTATTTTTTTTGTTTTGTTTTTATAGCTTTCATATTAGGTAGAGGAGGGAAAGTGACTCTGAATGATGAAATATTGGCAGTGTGTACACTTGCTGCTCAGTAGGAGCTCAGTGCTTTGATCCCTAGTACAATTACATTCATTGCCCAAGTTTTATTGCCATGCCAGGGAGTTAACAAGCAGCCGCTACACTCGCAACAGCATCCTAATAGATTTTTGTTCAATAGGTAATTGAATATTTAAAATTAATGTCTGAGATTCTCTTGATTCTTGGTAATAATTAAATGTTCACAGCATTTTTTCTTTACTACTTCACAGCAGTAAAGAGACTATTTACATTCCTCTGATCCATCAAACACTCCAACAACGCTTTTGAGCGTTAACTGTAGCTAGAGCAATGTTTTAGATATTGTTTCTTTTTTTCTGGCTGAATACTTTGTTGAGTGTTATTCTCTGAATTCATAAAATGGCAAAGCTCAACTAGCAGAAAGCTCCACGGCTTCGTGATGAATATTTAAATTTGTACTTACTTTTGGTTCTTACCATAAGAATGGATTTCTTATCAAGTACTAATAAAATGTTCAAGTTGCAAATATGATGGAGGCTTATTTTCAGCTTATTTTCTTTTTTTTTTTTTTTTTTTTATTCACTGCTGTTTCTCACTTATTCCTTAATGATCCTTCAAGATTCTAGCTGATACGCTAGCTCATTACACATAGAATATATTCTGTGGGTAGTTTTCTGAAAGGGAGCTGAGGGAGATGCTCTTACCCGGTGATTAGAACAAGAGACTGGAAATCAGAGTAAACTGATTTCATTTGCATTTCCTCCTCTTTTGGATTGTCAAAATGAGGTTCTCTGGGTAACAGCAGAGGTAACAAAAGCGTCAAAGAAACCTTAATAATGCCTGTTTGGGAGAACACTGAGGGAGAATAATGAGTAAAAAGCATTAGTTTTTCAAAGGACTCTTCTTTCTGAGTTTATCTTTGTAATTTTTCCATTGAATTATAGTAGGAAGAGTGCAGGATACTTTAAAAGTAAATTTTTTTTTTAACTTCTGTGTTTACAAGGGTGTGATAAGATCTGTCTTGTAATTCAAAACCTAAGTGGTTGAGTTTGGTTCATGGATGTTGTCTAAAAAGCCCTTCCTGTTTGCTGTATAAACCTGTAGAAATGCCACATGTTATTATGAAAGCTGCTAGAGCAGTTTACTTGGGAAACTAAGCAGGGCTGGTTTGCAGTACTTATTTTTCTGGAATGTGAGAGGTAAAGCTGGAACAGGTTACCCAGGGAAGTTGTGGATGTCCCATGCCTGGAAGTGTTCAAGGACAGGTTTGACAGGACATTGAGCAACCTAATCTAATGGGAGGTGTCCCTGCCCATGCAAGGGGTTTGAAACTAGATGATCTTTAATGTCACTTCCAATCCAAACTATTCTGTGAGTCCATCATGATGCAAATAACTGTCTCCCTTCTGAAATCTTCGACCATTTTGCATTACTTGAGTGATGTATGTGCCTAAACACATTAATAAGACTAAAATAGACAGGGGCACCTAATAATGTATGCTGAGCTGGGGATAATGGACTAGCAGAGGGGTTTACTGAGGATATGTTCCACTGAGAACAGAGCATTTATATCCTAATTAAAACCCTGTAAACCTTCATTTAGTATTGGAAATCCAGCTTCAGGTTTACTGAGATGATTTTAATTAAAGCTGATGTTAGTCCCAACTCCAAGTGAGTTTCTAACCAAAATAGTCTTTTAGAAGTAATGCATGTGTGCATGTGTACATATGTACTTATAGATGTAACTGTACTTGGGCATGTGTGTGTACTCTGTTGTATTTAAATCTGCTGTCATTAAGAACAGATCATCCCTGTCTTTAAACTAGTAATTGTCTGACTTCGAAGGGAATAGTGACAAGTTATTTTTACTTCTGTGTTATCACCTGTCATGTTAAATTTAGTATCAGGTGAGGGTTCCATGATCCTTATACTGGGGGTTGTGGGAGGGATGTTTGTGTTTCCCTGGTCTATAAATACCCATCTTTGTTTAACCATTGCAGAACCAGATGTCATGTTCTAGAGGAATAAAGAACTATTCCTACATATAAACAGGACTGTAATATGCCAACAAAAAAAATAGGTGAGGTTTTTTTTTGTTTGTTTTTGGTTTGGTTTGGTTTTTTACCTTGGTTTTAGAAACTTCTTTTATCAACATAGATTTAAGAAAAGAGTGTGCTGTAACATCTGAAAGAAGACAAGCGCCTTCTATTTTCTGGTCAGGTTGAAAATTCTTAATTAGAAAACATAGTCCATATATTTCTGTATTTAAAGTGTGTGTGAAAGAGAGAGCTATGTGAAACTGGAAAAAAAAGGAAGAAGAGAGGTCAAAGAGTGGAATGCTAAGAGAGAAGAGTTTCAATTGCAATTAGAGTGTGGAAATACTCTTAATGTTCCTCCTTTCCTCTTACACATAGCAGTTTCACTTTCATTATTGTGACTTCCCCCCCCCTACAGAATCTGCCCTGTTTGGTAATACTTGATAGATGGTATAGGTTGCTCTATAAAGATGTCTTACTCTTTCTCTTTGCAGTAAAGATCTAATTTTATTTACCATCTGTCCTCTGACCTTGCACTGGATACAGAAATTTCTGTGTCCTGTAGGATTTGTGACAGCAGGTAATGACTATTTTACCTAAGTGTTTCACAGACAATTTTTTTCTCAAAATGTCCTTTAAAGATGAGATGGTATTATTTTTATTTTATTATTAGACAACTCAAACTCAGGGCACTGCTGCACTGAGTTATTTTAGCTAGTTCTGGTTGAATTAGGTAGTCTACCAGAAGCTGCATAATAAAATGTTCTGCTTTGTGCTTCCCAAATTAGCTGGAGTGAACCACCGTGGTTGTGCTATATTAAGACAGGGTATCTCTGACTTGCAGAGCATTTTGCTCTTTAGACATATCCTTAGAGGTTATCTAAAATAGCAGTATAGCTACCCAACTTTAAAAATTCTGTTTCTCAAAGCACTTAGTAATATTATTACTGTCTATTGGGTAGGAGCCATTTAACTTCAGTTGCAAATATAACTCTTTCAACAGAAAATCAAAACCGAACCGCAGGCTAATAATAATAGATTAGAAAAAAGAACCCCAGGCTTATCACACCAATTAGAAAAGAGCAAAAGCACACATTCCATTGGGATAAATTTGGCTTAAACACCATATCATGGAAAGGTCCTGTGTATCTAAAGCTGATTACTGCTCTAACTCTTAGACTCCTGCAGCAGCATCCTGGGTACAGAGACTCTGCCATCCTGGGGAAAGGCAGGAGTCCCAGCTAGGTTTCATGGGGAATGGGGAGTTCTGTGATGGGCTGCTCTCACTTAGCCACTTACCCATATTCTCTCATCTTCGTGGGGAGTTCAAGAATCCCTGGTCAACCACTTAAGCTGACTGTAGGCATGCAGGAACTATGTGGCAGGGCAAGGAGAGAATTCAAGTCTCAGGAAGTGTGCAACTTCCGTAATCAAGAGGAAGACTTCTTATCTAGTTACATTTTCTTTCCTCACAGAATCACAGAATGTCTTTGGCTGGAAGAGATGTCCAGGATCATCCAGTCCAGGCTTAGACTTAACACTGCAAGTTCACCACTAAAACATTGTCCCTAAGCACCGGGTCCATTCATACAAAACTTCCTAACCCTGTAAAAACCGTAGGAAGTAGTCTTGTAGGTGACAACCTCCAAGCTCATCAGGTGTGATGTTGCATTTGGGAAAGAAAAACACTGCTTGCCACAATGCACTGGCTTTAGGTTGACTAGACATGCCAGGGTCAAACCCCTTAACTGTGTTAATTTACATAGGCTCAACTCCACCAGCTGACAGCCAGTAGCCAGCGGACATTCTCACGGTCTAGTTGACATTTCTGGCAGAAATTTCTGGCATTGCCAGATGGTAAGCTTAAGGAGAGTCTCAGCCAGCTGTGAGCCAGATTGGCTTTTTCAGATAACAGAAACAGTGAAAAATACAGGTTGGAAGGGACCTCTAGATATCTTCTGGACCAATACCCTTCTTAAAGCAGGGATCAACCAAGAATTTTCTTATCAGTCTCCAGAAAATGTTTTTTCTTGCACAATATTTAAATGTGCTCCTCAGATCCATAATTCAACAAAAGATTTATTAGGTGAGAACAGTAAAAGTGTGTCTCTGGTCAAGTGTTGCCTTCTCTGGCAAATTTTGATACCTATTTCTAAGACTCTGGGAGTGTGGATTCTAAGATATTGGAGTTGTTAGTGATAGGAATTTTGCATGGGCAAAACAATTTCTCCCTCTCCCCAGATTTCCTCTCCAAAAGAGCTGTCTTATCTGGCTCAGCTGTTTTACTGGCAATGTTGCTTCCCAACAGCTTGAAAATGGTGAGAGGCAAACAGCCGAATTAAGGAAATAATTATTTTGCCACTATAAGAAGCCAAGTATGGGATAATATAATGAAACCACTGGACAGCCTCAAACAGA
>NW_009952801.1:6375649-6406449 GCF_000747805.2 Chaetura pelagica
GATGTCATCAGTCTCCTGTAGAACCATTGGGAGCTGACGCCTCTCTTAGTTTTATGGGGTAATTTCTGAAATATTTCAGGAAAAAAAAAAATCTCACACCCTGTTTCTCAGATAAGACCAAGAGCATTAGGAAGCTTCTCCTGTGTTGTCGTTGGAGTAGTAGTCTCAGCTGTGGGCAAAGAATCACCACCCCTCATCTTGGCTTCCTCCATAAAACTTTTTTCTAGGAGGTCTGGCATGCCAAGGTTGAGGACATCAAGTTGCCTGTGTAGAAGTTTGTCCATTTTTGTCTTTTCTAGTCCTGCCTGTGGCAATCCAGCAGTGAGGCTCGCTGGGCACCAGGAGTGACATTTGGTAGAGGAGCAGTCTGTTTTGGTTTGCCACGGTCTGCATTGCGCCGGTAAGAACAGTTCTGAAAAGTGCGGCTCAAAGTGTGTTTTCACATTATGCCAGCATGTACAGACTCTTTTACAGGAGTCTGCAAGGCATATAGGTAGAATGCAACTCTCATACTCTCTGACCCTTGTTTTCAACACTTGTTTTAAAAACACAGAGGAAAATAAGGTAAGAGTCTGGCTTCCATTACAACTGAATACTCTGGCTGTATATTGTGAGAAAAACTAGAGTTTGAACCAATAGCTTTTACTTCAATGCTCATTATTTGAAGGGCCTGGAAGAATATTATTTATGTGATATGGGATGCTGACCTGTTATATCCAAGATCAAAGTTTGCTTGCTGTGCTAGATCAACCTGAGAAGGGTGCACTATTAGTCATGATTATCTGATCATATATGTGTTTTATACTACATAATAGTAATTTTTCCTCATGGTAGATTTCAAACGTTATGGTATGGTATGTCAGTGTTTATATTGTTGGACTCCAGCAGATGGCAGAGGAGACAGGCTTTGTATCAGTGAAGTTTTCAGGTATGCATTTAAATTAGTACAGGAAAATAAGTTTTATTTGAGCTTCAGCAAACCTGCCAGTTTCAGTTCACTTGCTTTCACTGAAGTGGAACCAGTGTGTAGGGTTTATGGGGGCTGACATGCACTCCATGGTTGTTGGGCCTTAGTTTGTGAAAATAAAAAAAGCTTCAATAGAGGTGCCCATTTGGGATCTGAAAGGTTAAAATGGTCTTTTTTTCCTCTAAATTCAGTCACTGGTTTTAGAATCAGCACCTTGAAGGGAAAGCAACCCATGGGGACAGTCCTGTTCTCTAACTTAAAAAAAATTCATAAAAGAGGCATAAACATAAAGGGCTCTGATGTTTGTGGGTAGAAGCCAAAGCCTGTCTCTGTTCTCATTTATATCACAGTAAACCCCAAATAATAAAACTGGCATAGTCCATATGCATTATTAAGAGACTCAGTTTGAATCTTTTTCCCCTGTGTAATCCCATAGAACACTCAATAAAGCAGCTGTAGAAATCTCTAGGTAAGTAAGTAAGAAAATGCCAAGGAAAGTAATAAGCCATGCACAGCCCTAGGTAAAGCACAGTGCAACTGTATTTTTCCTCTTCCAAAATTGTTATGCAATATGATCTGAGCTCACCTGAATAAAGACTAGAAACCTCTCAGCTGTATGAAAAGCAGCATATGCAGAAGTGTGAACATACAGCTTATGAACTGGGGCATAAATTCCCTGAAAATTAACTTGAGGAGACACGAATAAGAGGAACATACAGAGAGAAAAGGAACATAATATTTTTTTAAGGTTCATAAACGCTTATTGGTGAACTACGAGGACCCATATTAGGACCTGCTAATATGGGAATTTACATGCTCAGTGCACCCCCTAATGCACCTCGCCTTTCTTGTTGAGCTTCCTCCAGACAAACTGTAAATGGTTCCGGATCTCCTGTGATCCCTTTTCCAAAGCAACATCTGTGGTTGCAGCAGTGTTTTTATGCTGGGCACTCACTGCCCAGGGAAATTACTTAATGCCTCAGCTTGACATCAAAGTCAGTAAGTTTGTCCACCTACTTTAAGAGGAGATATCAGAGCAACTCTGTGGAATTCTTTCAAGGACCATGAGCAGGCATAGTTAAATAGGAAACACTGTGGAAGACAATACTGATGTCAAAAGCTGAAATGAGCTTTATTATTTCATGCTACTGCTAGGACTTCTGTAAATAAGTTGTTAACTTTAAATGAACATGCAGGGGACTGCCATTGGGGTATTTTTTGGGTGCATGCTGCACAAATAAGGCAGAGGTTGCTCATACTAACCCTACCTTGGTGGAGAATTCCTGGCAATGCTATCTGAAGAAACAGGTGTGCTGCCTGTCACCATATAGTGAAAAAAACATATACATAAGTGAGGAATTTAGTTGAAAGAACAACAAGGACCACCTCCTTCAAGAACTGTCCTATCTCAGTTTTTAAACTATTTCTAGTCTTTCTTTTCTCAGTTAACTCTGGCCAAACAAGCAAGGTACTTGCTAAGGTACTAGATATTTCCTAAATTTATGTGTATATGAAAATATTTATTGATTCTGTAATAGCAGAATAAAAAATAGAAATATATTTTTTTATTTTTAATTTTGATGAGGTTTCATTTCTTATTTCTCAGACTGACAACATCTGGGCTCCTCTGAGAGGGGTCCCTCTTCTCTTGAAATACTAGTACCAATCACTAACATTTATCTGTTCTGGAACGGCACTACTTGACCAATCACAGTATTCAAATGGATGTTTTGGATCATATTGTATGTTTTTACCACTTTATAGCTCAAATTAAGTTAGTGGGACCATTTGTGAGATACTTCATGGCACGATTTCGATGGGTCATTGTGATCTGGCCACTGTGGGGTGCCACACATTTGTCAAGATCCATGGGACAGTAAATGTCTTGTCAACCCCACCTGCGCTAATCTAAATATTCAACTGTCTTCTGAATCTTTCTTCTGTGTCTAATCTTTATTCATGTTTCAGTCTGAGCAATCAAATAATTTGCCATATGAGTAAATGAAAAAAAGTGGGAATTGTGGCTAGATAATTTCACCATTATCATATTTATCCACGTATTTTGCAATGTCTTAGTAGCAATGGAAACCTGTGAAAGCTCTAACTTTCATGTATTTTTGTGGCATGTTTTACTGGAGCTGTGAAAAATGTGAGTTCACTTTATAGTTTCATCTCTCTTACCTCTCACAACATAGATCCTAGACACGTGTTTTTTCAGTTCCTTGCAGAATTCAGTCCATCTTGAACAATGACAAAAGTTCCTGAATTCTACACAAGAGTTTTGCACATTACAGGAGAGCTTAATAGTATATGAGTAAAGGAATACTTGCAGGGTTGCTGAGCAGGCCTGCTAAAGACAAATTTGTGGTAGCAACAAAACTAATAAGGCATTTTTTGTAAGACAATAATCATGTCAGAGCCAGCAGATAAAATACTTAATTCTAATCAGCTTTCAGTAATACGGAAGGTAAAATTAGTTATTAGTGTTGAGTCACAACTTTCTTTAAGTAGCAGTCTAAATCTAATTACCATAAGTTACTTTACTCTCCGCTTAATACTTTATTGTTGTCCACAAAGGTTTTGGTGAGCTAAAGGCTATTTATGCCTGAGTTGCTGATGTGCTGTCTTTTTCTTCATTTTATTTGTACAATTAATGGGATCAGATACTGATTTTGCTACTGAAAGGTTGGTGACTCATTAGAGCAAAGTCTGGTATCTTCATCATTTATATAACATATTTTGAAGCTGCTTTCAAGTTTGTGTAAACTGGCACTACTCCATGACCTTCCAAATTCAGAACTCATGCCTGCTTTTGTAGGAAAAGAGGGTTAAGAGAAAAGAGAGAAAAAATAATTTATTCTCAAGCAAGGTTTTCTTAAAATATAAACCAATTTAATTTTAACAATGTAGTTAATTTTTTAAAAAATCAAGGTGCCACAGTTTAAGAGAGTATGTCAACTTCTACAGGGTTCCTGTTGGCTCAAATCATAGGATAACAATGGTGTTTTTAGAATAGTAGAACTGAAATCAGTGGGAATAGAATTAGACCAGTGCTGAAGGCTTAAAAAAATTCTGTCCTAAAAATACATATGCTGTCTTATGAGTTCATTCATGTGGTGAGATCATATATTTGAACTTAAGCTCATTGCTCAATACCTTTAAATCTTCAATTGGGAGCATCTGAGACTCCCAGAAGTGGCTGGCTGATGCAGCTGCTCATTGCCACCACATTCAGAGCCTGAAGGACATGTGGCTCGCTCTGGCCTGGAGAAGCCACCATAGCTGCAGCACAGGGGGTTGGAGCATGGAGTTTGCAGAGCAGTGTGAAAGGGCTTGGACTTGGGCTGTGCAATCCCTGCCAGTCTCTGGTGGTCAACTATACTGGTGAAGGCAGATTTGCTGTCTTGGGTGCTGTAGCATGTGTGTTGGACTCCAAGTGGCAACCAAAGCCTGTAATCCCAGGGAGTGGTATCCAAATAGATGCATCAGTTGCCAGATCTGTGTTGGAGATGGAGACCAGCTCCAGGCCCTTTAGCTATGGTGAGCGTGGAGCAAAGTCAGAATCTCTGGTGTGTAACAGAGCCAGGGACATGCATATCTGCTCCTGACATGCTTGGACACAGTGAACAAGTCCAATTCTAACACTGAAGGGTGGTGGAGCCAAGGAGCAGGACTGTAATACTGAGTTCCAAAATAAATTTTAAATTTTCCCCAAGCATTTAATCAAATTTTTTTGGGGGTTGTTTTGTGGGTTCTTTATTTTCCCCTCGAAAAAGAAATTTTCACTTTACACTTGAAAACTACTGATGCCAGAATTTCTATAAATGAAGGTGAATATTCCTTGTGAGTTGTGAGAGCAGATTCACTGCATCAGTTCAGAAAAACACCAAGCTTTTATCTGCCAATTCTTATGCGGTTGTTCATTGGTCAGGTGAGATAGCAAGGTCTGATCCCCACACGTATTTATAAAAGCATGCTTCCACCTGACACAAGGAAAGTGATGATCTGTGTGAGAATTTTTGCACTCGAGTGATAAGGCTTTGTTTTTTAAGTCAGTGGAGTTAAACCTGTTTGTAAACCTGAACTTAGCTTGAATTTAAACCTCTGAGAGATTGTTCAGTTTGAATTGATATTGATTTCATTTAGCTGATGGGCATACTTACTTGCTCTCTGAGTAGCTGTGCTGGTTGAAGGCCTTATTACCCATGCCATTGGCTTGTTACTTTCCATCTGGGGCTTATTATTTCCAAAACTTTGGCAGAATAAGGGCTTGTGCAACTTCTCCACTGAAGGCAAAATCATCTAAGACATCCCAATAGGTTATCTGATTGGTTGTCTCTTCTAGTGAAAATTTCTGCTTCTAGCAGAGTTCTGCAGGCAGTGGGCTCCAACTGCTGGATTGCAATGGTAGCACTAATATATTAAGCCAGCAGGGCTGGATCTGGGGCAGGTTGTCTATTAATGGCTTGAATTTATTAGCTACAAGCTTAAATTAACCAAAATAGGCTGCTTAAATAAACCTGTCTGTGCTTGACCCACTATTGTAAATTACTTACAAAATAAATAAATAAAGTATAAACTCCACAAACTTGTAAGTGTAGATCTAAGGCATAAGTCTTACACTGAAAGGTGTTCAGGTGGTCTTCTTACTCGTGTGGGATGCTGCAAAGGGTGGAGAATCTCTGTGCAAGAACAAAGGGCCATTTATGCATAGCATATTACTAGGCTTGGTCTTAGTAAGTTCTGACTTCTCCAAAGAATATATATTTTTTTTTCCTTTTTTGGAAAAAAAATGGTCAGCTACAGCAGGTTGTCCCAGAGGTGTGCCCAGTCAGGATTTTAGTATCTCCACAGGTAGAGTTCCCACAAGCTCTCTTGCCAAACTGTCCCAGCATTTGAAAACTCTCACAGTAAACGAAGGATTATTTTATTTTATTATTTTATTTTATTTTATTTTTTAATATATTTCTGGAGAGAATTGCTTGTACTTTAATTTGTGCTCATTATTTCTTGCCCTTTCACTGGGCATCACTGAGAAAACACTGTTTCCTTCTTTTCTATTAGGTATTTATACACACTCATAAGATCCCCATAAGCCTTATTTTTCTCCAGGCTAAACTTCCCCAGCTCTCTCAACGTCTCCATGCATGACAGATGCTCCAGTGTCGCAGAAATTAGGTGGTTCCTTTTAATCAGCTACTAGGTAATTAAGCAGGCCAATGTGGTTTTACCTAAACTCTGCTCATAGGACAAGAACTTGCTACTTAGAAGTATTTAATTTAGTCAAAATAATGCACATTCTTTGAAGAGCAGAAAATGGTGTCTCTGTGCTAATGTTTCTCTCAAGGTCTTTGTTTTGTTTTGGTGTTTAAAGTTTATTATTATTTATCTAGCTTTACCTGTTTAAAAAAACCTGCACTACATCCCAGGAAGTGGTGCCTGTTTTGCTGGCCCTCACGCTTCGTTCCTGGAAAAGTACGAGAGTGGCTTACGTTGCTCAGCTCTGACTTCATAGTCCAGTTAAGGAAATGCATGAGAGACAGTGAGGCTATATTGCCAACCCAGAATACAAGTGAGTCCTCAAAACCCAGTAAGTTCAGAAGCTATTAACTGAATAATTATATATTGTTTAAGTATCTTTAGGAGAGTTCTATGTTTGCCTTCTGTTTTGTTCTTTTTTAGTCTGATTTATAAGCAATTAATTTTTCATTTATTTATACTTATGTATGTGCATCTGAAAAGATAAATTCTTAACTAAAGTTCTGTTAAATTCAGATATTCAGAGAAAAGCAGAGGTAATACACAAGGGATCTGTGATAAGCTTGTATAACATATTAAGTGCTGCATGATGAGTACAATTCTGACAGCCAAAAGACAAATGTAATTATTTTGCTTGGAGATTATTTGTGTTGGGGCGTTCTGTGGAAATTCTCTTCATCTCCACTGTGAATTCAGTAATGCACTAAATACACTGTTGTGGACTTCAGTCTTTAATAATAGTTTTGTTTACTTCCATGTTTCTTATATTTTATTAATTACAAGTGTACACGAGGCATAAATTGTCTCTCCAGACTCACTAGTATGACTCTGAGCAGAAAAAAAGAAATGGTTTTTCTGTCATAATCTGCACTCAAATCTCATTGCCTCACCTCAAAATGTTAGAAAGCATGTAAATACTTTATAACCAAGAAATGCAGTATAAGGAGGTAATTCTTTACCAGCAACCTGCAGAAATCATACAAGTTCCTAAATTGCATTTAAAGAATTACCGTGGGTTTCTTTTGTTGTTGGCTTGTTTTATTTTGCTCTGATCTTAATATCTTCTCTGTAATTATTTTGCAGCAGGTGTGAGCATCCTTGCTACTGGGCAACTACTTTCTTCGCTAAAATGTAAATACATGATCCATTGTCCCTGTGGAGAGCTCTAAGAATAGGCCTTTAATGGCATCACAGTTAATTATTAGTATAATGTTATGGGGACATATTTTTCCTTTAGGTGACTGGGGATGCTATTAAATTAATGGAAATGACTTGCTTAGCAAAACTTGTTAACTATTAGCTCTACTGTGACATAAGGCGTGGCCTGTATGAAAGATGACATTGCAGGCATTTCATTCAGATTGCCTTAGATTTATTATATTAATGAATCTCTTGAAGATTTACAGGTATTTACAATTAAATGGAACAAACAATGTCAAATAGAGTTGAATTTCAGGAAAAAAATCATATTCCTTTATTTTTTTTCTTAGTATATTTTATGTTTAAAAGTTTGCATTTCTTATCACACTATAAATATTAGGTCATCAGTCCAGTCAGTCCAGATGCCTTTTTTTTTTTTTTTTGGCCTTTTTTTTTTTGGCCTTTTTTTCTTTTTCAGCAGCAGTGTCTTCCTTCCTGCCCTGTGGCCTGAGCAAGGATCCCTCTGCAGTCTTGCTCTGTATGTTAGGCTGGCACTGCTGTGAAGGGGTTTTGTTCAGTGATTGAGCATTTCAGCTACCATGCCCATGTGCTGTAGGTTTGTTCTCTTGGCTCTACCAGGTTTTACTGAGTGTCCAGAGCCCACTGCCTACCTGGGAACAAGGAAATACAGCAGGTGAGAATGGGCAGTTTCTAAAATGGAGTAAGTTATCTGTTGAGAGGAACCACAGTGAGTCCCTGGGATGGAGAGAGGCTGAGCACATCTGACTTGGACTGTGTTCTGTCTGTGTCTTTGCCTTCTTTGGTTGTTCTAGGGCACTAAATCAAAACACCTCAAAATAAGACTTGTAAGGAAGATAAGATTTCTGTGGGTTTTTTTTGCTAAATACAAAACCAGTGAACTCTACCTCTGTTTCAACAAGTTTATTTTAACAGGTATCTAGCGTGGCCTTGTCTGAAGGTCTTTAACTGCCTAATTTACTTACCTGATGGTGTCCACCTGAGACAGTACTTCCAGAATGGTATTGGAAAGTGTCCTGCTACTACAGCTTCCTTACTATGTGCTGGTGGTACACCACCAGCAAGAGCTAGATGTTCTGTCTCCAGGACTGGCTGTACACAGATGTCTGGAATAAACTTGTATGATATGTTTCTTCAGTAATCATGGAATCATAGAATCATTTAGGTTGGAAAAGACCTATAAGATCATGAAGTTCAATCTTTAACCCTACTTTATTCACACAGCTTCCGGCTGTTTTCACCTCACGGTACTTGTTTTGGCATCCATAACATCCTTTTTCAAGGTGTTCCATGGGTCTATTACCTATTCAGTGAAAAACTGCACTGTTTTGCTTCTTTTCAAGTGACTTCCTACAAGTTTCTTTTTGATGACATTTAGCACTTGTACTTAAAGACACTGAATATTTGGTCCCTGTCCACCATTCCTATATTACTCATGAATTTGTAGACATTTGTTATATCCTTCCTAGAGATGACAGCCTTTTTTATCCAGTCTGAAGAGTTCTAACTTACTTAGTAGTTCCTCATCCAGAAGTAATTTTATATCCTTGCTGTCCTCTGAGCCTTTCACAATTCTTCTGTACCCTTCCAAAATGGAGGGTGCCCAAACTGTACCAGGTATCAAGGTAAGTTGTATTCAGTGTGATGATGCTCTCAAATTTGTTCCCTGTTTCTTTCCTAATATAATTTTCAATTATTTTATATCTTTTTCCTCACTTCTACTGGGCACTAAGCAGATGTTTTCTTGTGGAGCTATTTGCAAATCTAGGATTTCAATTCTGAGTAGCTGTGATTGAATAATGTAATTTTATACATGAAACTAGGTTTGCTGTACTTATACACATCACTTTCCATTTACCTTCCTTGAATTTGTCATTTTATTGCCTGTTCAGTTTCACAAATCTCTTTTGCAGTCCTGCATGGTTAGCTCATTTCTTGACTATTGCAGATATACCATTTAATTGCTTACCCCTGTTTCTGAGTGAGGCAGTGTTCACTATGTGTGTACAGTATTCATTCAGCCTCACTACAACAGCCTTATCTTCTCTGGATGCTGTTACCACATCCTGAACATTAAGTGGGCCAGTCTTTTTCCATCTTATGTTTGAAGACAGAATTTTTAGTCATTTTGCTAGCTGATCCTTACACTGTTTAGGGTTGTATGGGGAGTTATTATGTTCTTGTATCTAATTTACTTCTCTCTATGATTTCCATTGGGACACAGCTTCAGCTTTTTGAAGGACGTTTTCTTGTTCTCAGACTCCTTGCTAGGTGAGATTCATTAGTACTGTGGTTTTAGTTGGATGTTTTTCCATGTAATCTCTGCAGCCTCTGAGGATTTAGCACTTTTTTGTGTCTCATTTCTGTTTCAGCTGTTCTTATCCTTTAACTTCAATACAACTTTGAAAGTAAAAGGAAGAGTGAGGAGAAATTCTACCTTGTTGCCTTTGGTAGTAGTCTCACTGCATCAAGTCCAACTAGGAGCTGGCTGCTCAGGTCAGACAAATACTGTTTGTAGTTACATCCACTTTTGTGAGGTTACGTTGTATCAGACTTTATTGTTGTGTTTGCAAAAGTCACAGGTTTGTATACTTAAAAGAGTTCATAAAATCCTTGTGTGGGTGCTCTTCAAAAAGGAATTTCCCTGCAATGAAACAGTGCATATGTGTTAGCTCCAGTGGGATGTTTTTTATGAGAGGTAAACTCTTAAATTAGTTGAGTGAAATAGGAGGTTTTTTGTAACACCAGTTAAAATGGTGCAATGCCAACTCCTACCTGACATTTGCAGCTATGCTTCTTGTTGTGCAGGACTGAGAAAATAAACAAGTACAAGAAATGCTAGAAATAGAATATTTGCTTAATATTACTGTTAGGGATAGGGGAAAGCATGAAATTCAACAGATAGGTCAAATGGTGAGCAATCTATGTATTTATTGCATGGCTTTAGAGGTCCTTTTCTTATATGTGGTTGGACCTTATGTGAAATTAGGAACTACATTGTAAAAATATGAAGATCTGGTACTGCAGTTTGTCTGGTGCAGTAGGTCTGTGTCTCTTTCCTTTTTTCAGCTTCAGGGATCTGTCTGGTACTCAGCTCGTCTTATTGAGGTTTGGTCACTGGCTATAGGTGACTTCCTTCCCCTTCCACTGCACATTGTTCCTAAAAGTCTGTCTGCCCAACTGTGTACCCAGCCTTGAATTCAAGGCTTCAGGGCTTTTTACCTGAGCAGGTATCACAGCTCCCAGCAGTGTGATTGCAGGTGCACAGTAACTTAGGCCACTTGATAACAGAGCTCTGTGCACTGTACGAGGGCCAGCCTGACACTCCTGCATGACAGCGCTGTGACACAGATGGACTGTCAGGAATGTGACACCTTCATCCATTTTCTCCACTGAAGCAAAATCATATTGTTCTTGTTTTGCTCTAGAGCTAAGAAAAAAAGACAAAATGAAATAACTTTGAGCTTGTAGAACAATATAATATCAATTGCAAAAAAAAAAAAAGTGAAAACATACCAAACAGAAAAGGAAATAAAAATCTGCTAGGTCAAAAGACTAGCATATACTGATTAGGTCAAACAACTGATTGTAGCTGGGATATAAAGATTGAAATTTGAAGTTCAGTATTAATTCTCTGCCAAGTAATAAAAACTATTATCAGAAGCACTGACGTAGATGTTGAGATTTCTCTATGGCTTAAGGCAGTATAGCAGAAAATTATAAATATCTTTTTAAGAATATAATATATATTTGGGAACCTATTTCTTTGACAAAACAAAGGAGCATTGTGCCTCATGTTTGTGGTATTCTTTCTTATAGTCAAAAGGCATTATACATGACACAAAAAGCTGTTTCTACCCAGATGTAAACCTTGCCCATGGAGTCCTGTGTGGGATTTTGACATGTCATAGCATGGTAAAACCAGGCTCATATATGCTTTCCAGTTAATTGTGATTAAAAGTTGACAAGCCATAACACTTAATTTAGTACAGTGAAATTTTTTTTTGTGGTTTTGATGAGTTTTTGAAACAGTACTAGACAATGAACCCTTTTTTTTATAACTGAGCTGTTTGTGATGGCAGATTTTTATTGAAGCAGTAATTCTGCAAGCAGTTACACTGTCAACTCATCTTCAGGTGGGAAAACAAAATCATTTGTATTAAGCACATATTTCATTGTTAAGTGATATGGGAATTTTAATTTGTAACCTTTCAGAGGAGATAGTAACTTTTTTTCCCTTTCTGTTTAATTATTCCCCCCCAATCAATTATGTTTTCCCTTTGAAATAAATTTTACTCTATTTTTGGATCTTACTAGTTCTAAGTGGCAGTGGGCAACTTACTGTGGGTTGGACAGATGTGAAGTAAAGTCTTTAATCCTTCAAGTCAGATTGCAGGTGAGAGGAGGGACATACTCTGAAGAATTTGGACCTTCTCCTTGGGAAAGCTCTGATACTAGATGTTTGATTCTTCACTCACACTTGTCTGTGCCACTTCTTAACTGGAACAGAAACCTCTCTGCCCAGCCCTCCTAAAGGTCTTCTTCCATAGCACTGAACACCATGCGTTCACATGGCTTCCTAACAGTAGTACAAAAAACTTAATAGTTTAAATAAAAGCTCATATCTTGACATAGCTGGGAGCTAGATTCTTTGGAGAGTATGTTTCATATAACATAGTTATATGAACTATGTGTGCTGATATGTAAGGTTGTTGATTTTTCAAGTTTTCGTACTGTGTCTGTATGGTCATTGCACTGACATTCAGGCACTTGTTTCTATTCATTATGATGACTTACTAAAGGAAAATTAATAAGAAAAAGGTCTGCTGATCTTTTTGCTGTACTTTATGCTGTGAGACAGACATATGTATTACACTTGGCTTTATTTCTATGTTCTCTTTTGGACAGGGTGCAGGAGTGGACTCCAGAGCTGTTTGGGCCAGTGGCATAAAATTCCACTGGCTCCACCAGGAAAAACAACTTGGCCCCAGTGTTTTAGGGTTTTTTTTGAGAAGTGTAACATACATTTGCAGGTTCCACAGTCCCTCTTGGAAGTCAGACATTCTGAGCTTTGGACGTTTAATGTTCAGCATCTTGTCAGAGAGTTGATAATAATTAACTTCTAAAGGTTTTGATGCAATGTAATCTGAAGAAAACAAGGTTTTAAAAAAGGGAGATGGTGAAACATATTTTTTGCATCTTATATGGTAGAAATATTGTCTGTCATAATTGCTCCATTGATCTGATGCATTTTCAAGAGAAATTTCATACTTCACGCAACTGTGTATCTTTTGCACATTTCCCAGTTTAAACAGAAGTAAATTAAATTTTATTCCAAATATCTCTACACAAGTTAACTTGCATAAAAATGAATACTGTTAATTCTAAAAATTTGGAACGACATACTGGTCTTCCTTGGTTCACAACATCATTGTTACAAATAATTACAATAATTTTTAATCTGGTATTTTTAACCATACTGACTAACTTACAAACTGGGATTAGTTACTGAGGTGTGTGGAAAGTTTGCACTTGGAAGTGAAAAGACAGCAGAAAATAATGTAATTCAATAAATTGCAAAGTAGCAGGAATTAGGAAGTGTCTTGTTAGCTTCATAGGTTTGACTTTGTTATTCTTTCATATTCTTGTGTCTTCCCACACACATGCTTTCATGCTTTGGGGTAATTTAGAAATAGCTAGTAAACTCATTGAGCCTGTCAGGTGGTAGGCTGAAGTAAATAGAGTCATTTAAGGCTTATCTTTACTATGCAATGTTGTTATTTTTTTCTGTGGGTCAAACAACCCACAAACCTGGAAGGCTTAATACAATTTGAAGCAGGTTTCATCCTGTCAACCACTAGCTTAGATTTTGAATTGAACCTTAAAAATTAAAGAGCACATTAGTCTTTAGAAAAATATTCTCCAAGTATATATACCTGGATAGCACTATTCCCATGACTTTCTACACTGTTTTGCCACAGTAGCTATTTCACATCTATCTCTGTTTCTCTTCCCTGCTCCCCCATTTTCCCATGCTCTATTGATTGCTGTTCTGCAATCAAAATCTGTATGTTGCTGAGAACCCTTGAATCAGTTTTCCTGTACCTCTTGGAAGGCGATCAGCATTTCTCAAGGTTAGACTCAGTGTTAAAATCATCACAGTTGAGATTTGATTCTAATTTTAGATGTGACACCATCTTTTGTGACATGATGTGACTATATTTGTGAGGAAAGGGTTGGGACAACAGTCGTATCTTTAGCCATGTATTTAATATAAAGATAACAAAGACTGGCAAATCTCAAGGAGTTGATTTTACTCGACTACTGTCTTCTCATTCTTTTATGAATAAAACACATATAAAGTGATGCAATAACTTTTTCAAATTAACTGTCAGGATTTTCTCAATGTAAGGGTGGAGTGGAAAATTGACATCGTATTTATTAATTTTCTTCAAATATAGAAAACAAGGAAATGCCTGGCTTGCTGCAACTTTTACTGCTGATGCTCATCTCAACAGCTCTACCAGTGTATTTGTAGAGGTCATAAAAGAGATCTTGGAGCTGAAGGCAATAATATGTTGTAGGTGTGACCTAACCTAGTTCATTGCATACCTCTAACATTAGCTCACAATGGTTATTTTAAGCTCTTCTTTTAATACAACCTAGTAATTTCTTTGCTATTTTTTGCTTAGTTGTTACAAGGCACCTGTAAACACCAGGGTTGAATATCTTGGTAGAATGATAGACCTCACTCCCTGTTGTTACTGTTACTTCTAGAAGGTTTGTTTTATCATGAAAACAGACTGAGTCATTCAGATGAGCTTTTTAAAAAATTTGTATGCTGCTGTTCTCTCTACTTTTTTAGTAGCTTAGCTTTCTACTGTTTGGCATAATGCTTGATGATATTTGTCAATATTCAACTAGTAAAAGAGGACTGGTGCCAGTTTTGCAGGTGCAGATGGTGAATTTTGTGAGCTCTGTTCAGTCCAATATGAATGTAAGCACAAGGCTGTAAGGTTCTTCAAAATAAAGTCTATTGTTTCTGTTGCACCATTCATGTGCATTGTTCTTAAAGCAAAAAATATTGTGTTGTCCTCCCCCTGAACACACTTCTCAAATTAAAATCCAAGGATTTAGTAGATCCTTATCAGATTTAGCACATGAGGCAGGACACACATGACTGAAATGTATGTGGTCTGCAAAGCATGATGCAGACAGAGGGGAAAGAGAGGAACGGTGAAAGAGAGGCAGTGAATTTGCAGATGCTGTCCAGATACGCTGAATTGGCTGAATGAACAGTGTTACTGTGTGCCAGGTTTATTTGCTTGCCTTGAGCATGTTTTAAACAGATGTAGGAAAGTACCCACAGAGAGCCAGAAAAAAATACTAGAAATTGAGACATCTCTAATTTTTATTTTTAAATAGATCCTAGACATATTAGCAAGGCTTTTCTGGATCCTTTGCAAGCTCATCCTGCTTGGTGACGTTGAACCTACACTTTTAAGTCATTGTATCTTGGTCAGTCTCAGACTGACAAACAATGTGGTTTTTCCTGAACTGCCATTTTCTATGTTTGTTTTTCTAGAAGGCTTCCAAGTTGCATAGTAACTATCCCTCTTCTGCAACCACCTCCCCACTCCTCCTACATTTCTATTCAGGATTCAACTCCCTTTTTGTGTACTGTGGGAAAACAGCATTTTCTTTCATGGAATAAAAAGCTTACCTTTGTTTCACATTTTCCAGAAATAGGGCTTTATATCTCTCTGTTTTGTATATAACAAAGGATGCAACTGGCTCTGGAGAGAGGATTACAAATGATGAATAGTAAGTATACAAGTTTCATAATATGTTGTCAGTGTCCTTACATCAGTTTTTACATGATGAGTCTTGATAATCAAAATGAAATAACACCTTTTGGATGCTTCCCCTTTTGTTTGCCTATCCATTGGTATTGCACCAATTTATAATATGAAAATATAAGTCAGGAATTGCCTGTGTTATTTCAATAGGTTGCAAAACAGGAGAGATCTCGTCCCTTTTGTTGGCTTTTAAAGAACTAGAGTTTTCTGGGAGGAAAGAGACACAGTATTAGCAGCAACTAAACTTAAAACAATGCAGGATGGTTTCTGAATGCTGTAACCACCATTGTCCTCTCCAAAAAAATGGAATGAGAAATTACAAAATTGG
Source organism: Chaetura pelagica (assembly GCF_000747805.2). NCBI lineage: Eukaryota > Metazoa > Chordata > Aves > Apodiformes > Apodidae > Chaetura > Chaetura pelagica. The sequence continues at coordinate 6,391,242 of NW_009952801.1, forward strand.
CTCTGTTTGAACTTTTCTTTGAATTTGAGGACTCAAAAGAAGAATTTCAGTAGTTGAGAAAACAATTTCTGCAGCATCTCTATAGATGGAGAATAGATGAAAGTGAAAATTCAGTAAGAAAATAAGTGGTAAGGAACATATTCTGAATTGTGTTTGATGAAGAACATTTAGGCTGCTAATAAGAATAAAGAAATTGCAGGGGACAATATCTATTAAAAGGATCAAAGAGTAAGAGACTAAGTTGCAAAATGTAGTGATAGATAAGAAAGAAGAAGATTAGAACAGAGGATTAGTGATCTGAAGCTTCTGGGATGAAAGATTGTGGGCCATGCTTTGTAAAAATTATAGAAAGTAAATATAAGAGAGAAAACAGTAAAAGAGAAAAGCATTTATTTATTCACAAGAAGAATGGAAGACCTGATAAATGTTTGATGTGAGCTGTTATTTGAGGAGTGCTTTGCATCTGCTTTCTAAGTTCAACATTCAGCAGAGATTATAGCTGTTAAAACCCTGTGAAATGAAGGCTGTATTAATGGCTTTGGAATAAATATAACCTCTAATAATTGTGGGGTGTTTTCTTTGCTAGTAGCAGGTAACTGGAAGAGCTTTGCTTGCAGAAGCAGGCTGTTAGCAAGTCTATGGAGGTTCTCAAAGCCTCTGGAAGGACAGGAAAGTGGCAATGGTAGTACAACAATAGTACAAAGCCACAACTTCTACTTTTATCTGATGAAGGGAAACACGTTATTTTCATCATTACAAAAATAGAGGCCTCTTACAAATAATTTTTTCAGCCTGGATGGGAATAGCTTGACTGTATGTATAATCTCCATACCTATTCAGGTATGTATGTAAGAAAAGAAAAATGTCACTGGTTTTCTGAGCAAAGGAACTCAATTCCTTGTATTGACCTAAGAAGGAGAGTTTCAAGCCAGCTGGTGGACAAATAACCAGGTGTTTGAAGACTTCTTCACAGACAAGAGACTAGTATGGGAGAAATTACATAAGTGAGTTGTAGATTGTCAGTGAAGCATGGAGGGAGCCCACATTACAGTAGTGAGTGAAAGGTGGAATTAAAGGAGAAGAGTGTGACAGACAGTTGTGTGTCTGTAATAACGAAGAGAGACTAACAGCAAGGAAGGAAAGATGTAGCAAAAGTGGTCATCTGTTACTAATTTTCTCTTGGAACACACCATCCTTTTTGGTAGGAGTAATAAATGCAGAAAGAAAGGATGACATTTGTAAACACAAGCTCCACAACAAGACAAAGACTATTCTGGTCAGTTTATAAAAGAAAAGAACTATTTACCCTGGTTTCCAAGTGAGGTTTACAAACTTATGGGAATGGTACAAAAAGGACTGGCTAGTTTAATGTTGACTTGAGCAGAAGCAGTTTATCATGATCAATCATTGTTCAAATATCCTCATGCCAAAAATAGACTAAAAACTGACTGACCATGCCAGGTCTGTGCTGAAGATTAAATAAAGGGAGCAGGTGCATATGAGCACAGCTTCAGCTGAATGGAGAAAAAAGTCCTTCAGTTGATCTCATTAATTCATCAATGTGCAACAGATTCCAAGACAGAAATGTTTGCCCAAAGGCATGCATTTGTTTTTTAGGGTTTTTTCAAATGCATTATCTTGCCCTAGTAGACACTTTTTTCTTTTACATCAAGTATTTAGTGTCTGCATGAGTGAGATTCACAATTGTTGCTAAGCTGTCTTGTTTCTCCTTATGAATGGAATTATCTCTAACTTGTAAGCCTAGGAACTTACAGACATAAACTTTTTTTTAGCCATGTTTTTTTTGCAAGTGTCAATGTTCTGTTAAAGAACTGCATAAAATATTCTGAAGAGAGGGACAAGTTAAGGGAACAGGTAAAACCAAAAAAAACTTATAAATATTAAAGAAATCACAGGCTATTTGTGCTCCTCTCTAACTTTTGAAGAAAAAATAGCTACTCCTGTGTTTTGGGAAAATCACATACAATTTCATTTTCGTAATGATCAGCTATCAGCTCAATGTCCAAATGGAGGCAGGTGACAAGTAGTGTCCCTCAGGGGTCAGTACTGGACCAGTGCTGTTCAACATCTTTGTTGGAGACATGGACAGTGGGATTGAGTGTATCCTCAATGAGTTGGCTGATGACACCAAGCTGTGTGGTGTGGTTGATGCCCAAGAGGGGAGGGATGCCATCCAGAGGGACCTTGACAGACTGGAGAGGTGGGCCAGTGCCATCCTCAGGAAGTTCAACAAGGCCAAGTACAGGGTCCTGCACTTGGGTCGGCACAACCCCAGGCATAAATATAGGCTGGAGAGAGAATGGCTGCAGAGCAGTCCTGAGGAATAGGACTTGGAGGTGGCAGTAGATGAGAAGCTCGACATGAGCCACCAGTGTGCGCTCGCAGCCCTGAGAGCAACCGCATCCTGGGCTGCATCAAAATAAGTGTGGCCAGCAGGGCCAAGGAGGTGATTCTGCCCCTCTACTCTGCTCTGGTGAGACCCCACCTGGAATACTGTGTACAGTTCTGGTGCCCTCAGCACAAGAAAGATACAGACCTGTTGGAGAGGGTCCAGAGGAGGGTCACCAAGATCATCAAAGGCCTGGAGCACCTTTGCTATGAAGACAGGCTGAGAGAGTTGGGGCTGTTCAGTCTGGAGAAGAGAAGGCTCTGAGGAGACCTTATAGTGACCTTCCAATACTTGGAAGGGGCCTACAGGAAAGCTGGAGAGGGTCTTTTCATCAGAGAAGATAGTGATAGGACAACGGGTAATGGTTTTAAACTGAGAGAGGGGAGAATTAGGTTAGATATTAGGAAGACATTCTTCATTACAAGGGTGGTAAGGAACTGGAATGGGTTGCTCATTGGAGATTTTTAAGGCCAGGTTGGACAAGGTCTTGCACAACCTGACCTAATGGTAGTGTTCCCTGCTCATGGCAGGGATGATCTTTAAGGTCCCTTGCAACCTTGATGATTCTATAATTCTATCTATAATAATACGGGGTTTAAAAAGCATGGACAGTAATCAGAGTCTTGCCAGTTCCCTGTGGAAGAACACAGATTACCAGTTCCCAACTGACTATGTGCTACAGAAGTAGTTCGGCAAAAAAAGGTGTATGTTCTCCTCTTCTGTGATGTTTGGGCACCCTTAAAGCACTTGTCCTCTAAATAGTAATGTGAAATATAATGCTGTTGGTTCCCATTTGACAGATGGTGATCTGAAACAGTGTTTTGGGTTTCCAGTCAGTCATAATCTTGTGATCAGTGACTTCAGCTCAAGAGTGCTAAGTTCTGAGTGCCCTGACAACCAACTAGGTCATCTTTGGTGTTTGTTGGGTGCTTTTAGTTTGTTTTTGGTTTTGGTTTTGTTTGTTTGTTTTAAAAAACCCAAACATATTTATTAGCCATCCTTCACAGGCACTTTTAAGAAATATATGATGCATAGGTAGGTGTAAAACATTTCGTATGGTCTTTTTCAGTGTTACCATGGCAAAAGTAGAAAACTATAAGCACAATTTAAAAAAAAAATATTAAAAAATCCACTTTGGTTTTGTATGTATCTACCAGGCATGCCCTTTCTCTGTGTGAATGAAATGCAAATTTTCTTCTTGATACTGCGAGATTAAGACTGCTGCAGGTCTCAAGGTTTGCCAATGAATAATTGCATGGCTTCAGGTAGACAGATGAATGTTACCTTGTCAAATATGGGAACAGGCCATCCGTGCAAGTCAGAAATAGTTTATTGGCTTTGCATGACAGTGGATGGCATGAGACCTGCTCAGGCTGGCTTGCTCTGTTGTATGCGAAATCATGTAATGAAGCTGTACTTTCCAAAAGAAAAAGGATTTAGTCTTCTTTCAGATCAGATTTCTTGTGTCCAAAATGAAAATTTGAAAATTGTATTATTAACTGTAATGACAGCCAAAATTAGTTCTCTTCAGGTTTATGCATCAAGTAGACTAACATATAAAAAACCTTACTGTTTCTTGGTTTTCTGTTGTGTGAATGATAAAAATAAACATAAAGCTTATGAAATGGGATGACCAAACTTTATGGATTGTTTATCAGCCTCTCCTGTGACGCCAGCAGAGTCAGGAATGTCCCTTTGCCCTCTCAGAGCACAAATGGAACCCTCCGGTTGTTGCCTTGTCTAGGACAAGAATATTATGCACTGATGGGAGAGTTTTGAATATGAATGTTAGAAGATGTGGAAGAAACTGAGTCTGCAAACTAGTTTGTCTTAAGATAGTCTAAACTTAGTCCAAATTTTATGAAAACTGATGGCATCAGTGGAAGTCTTGTAAAAGTTATTTAAGCAAGTATTCCATTTTCTGCATCATCAGAAAATGTAATTTGTACTGTATAGACTAAGAATACTGTTCTCCTTTTCAAAGCAGACCTTAGTTGTTTATTTAATTCATGCAATTTAGATCTATACCATCATGACTACAAATTGTTAGAAACTTGAGTTTTTTTAAAAAACTTCGTTTATGGAGTTCTAAGACTTCTTTTTTTCCCTTAGTGTTCAAAATACACTTGCTGTTGACTTGGTGCATATCTTTAAATCATGTTGGGTGATTTGGGTATTCATTTTTGTTGATTATATATATTGGTTTGGCCATATAGATTTTCTGTGATTAATCAATCTCTTTAAATTGCAATACTTCTTGAATACCTCTCATGCCACTTGTCAATAGAATTCTGGGGTAATAAAGCACTGTTGGGAGTACTTTGAACTCCTGTCACTGTGCTTGGGGTTTGATGAGGCAGAGGACTTCATGACAGTAAAAAGTTCTTGCTTTTCTTGCTTGTGCTTTTGGGATCTTGCTTTTGTTGTTTGTACTTTTTGAGCTGCATCAGAAAACTGATCTGGTTTGCTTTAGAATTAATGCAAGTAAAATTTTTTCATGCTGGACAAGAACAGGAGATGAGTGGGAGCACATAGGGAACTCCTTAACGTGGTGTTTCCAGTGAAGTTCCTGTGTCCCACCTAGGCAGACATCATTCTACTGCTGAGCAGTGGAGCAGTGCCAAAACTGCTGCAGTAGCTAATTTAATTTAGATATTCCATAAATGTGTTGTTTACTATATGTCATTTAAGCTGAAGAGATGGCTGTCCTTGGATTCATGCATTGTCGAGAAACATAGTATTTCAACAACAATGCCATTTGAGAAGACATGGCTGAAGGACTTGCCATGATCATTCAGTCCAGCCCTTCACAGCTGCAGGTCACTCTGTAGGGGATATATACCCACTTAGGTCTACTGACCATCTCTAGACCTTCTTTATCTCCTCACACTGCAACAGTACACACAAACCGTTTTAGCATCCTGTGACAAGCTTATTTTATTTGGATCAGAAGACAGTGCATCACAAAACAGCTGAGTGCCAGAAAAAGAGTGTGAGAAATAAAAGCAGTTATCCAACTTGTTGGTTGCTGGTGTCTGCAGTACTTAATAATTTGACTGAAAACAAGATGGGAGCCACAGCTCTGTAAAAGACTTGACTGATGAAATATTTCTCTTGGCAACCATCCTAGTATATTTCTAGCTTGAAATTCTTCTCGGTAGGTACGCCTTGGAGTTTCCCCCTTGCAAATATAGTTAGTTGCTCAACTTCTCAGCTCATTCATTTTCGGATGGGTCCCAGAATAGCATACTGCTGCTCTGAATTGCTGGAGGCTTTCTGCTGCATCTGCAAGGATACTAAAGAAACAGAAGTGAATGTAATGATTTAGGCCCCAAGTCAATAAAATACTCAATCATCCCATGTTTTAAGCTCGACACTTGCTTATGTACCTTTCAGCTTTATTTTGTTGCTTATATCAATGTATGTGCACCTCAGTATTTCAGATGCGGTGTGTGACACCAGCTGCTGAAAGTGTGTTGTTTATCTGTATTCTTATACACACATGAGACTTATAGGTATAAGGTCTCTAAGACAAATATGCTTTGCATTCCTGTAAATACTGATCAAAAGAGAATTCTGTGATTAGATAGCTCACAGTAGCATTTTCTTTGAAGTTATCTAAATAAAACTAGCTCTGCTGTGTTACTTTAAATAAATTACTCCTTAATGAAAGGTTGTCACATTTGTGAATCATCCAAAAATGAAGAAAAGCATTTGTTTAGAATGTTAAGCAAATTCATCTTGTAAAGCATGAGGGTACTATTTTTAGAAACATTCTACGGGCAATTAAAAACAACAACAAAAAAAGCCTAACCAAACTTAAGCCTGTTTCATCACACTGGTAATTTAGTTATGTGAGGTTTTTTCACCTTTATTACTACACTACATCAGGTTTTAGTTAGGGTGGTGCCCAGCTCTCCTGCACTCCTTTATCAGATAACCAAACCAGACTCATAGCTTTAGCTGTCTTCCTCTTATCAGACACAGAAAGCTTCCTTACTCTTGGCAAATAAACTGTTTGTGAACTGTATGTGCACGTTTTAGTTTTCCAAATTATCTGTCTCCACCTTTTTAGATATATTTGGGTTTTTTCTGGAATTCTGGCAGAGATAAGGAGAGGAGATGGAGAATACAATAAATTTTTAAGATAATCTAGATTATGATTTATTTATTCATCCCTGTGGGCACAGTCCATGGGTGATACCTGCTAACTTGAGCAGTCTAGCTTTTGCTGCTGGTTACTTTTAGCCAAAACTGCTGCTTAGCCTGTCTGCAGCATTATTTTCTTGGCTGCTGAAAATGCACTCAATTTTTCATAGACTAATGATAATACTTTAATTTTAATGTCATTAATTTCAGCATTAAGATTATTTAAAAAAAACCAAAAACCAACAAACATGAAACTGTAGGAAAACGTTTTTCATTGGCAACTGCTTTAACAAGCTGGGGAGGGGGCTGGGAATGAAGTGTAAGCATAACATAGACAGCCCAGTTCATCCATGACTGATGATTTATGTGAGACCTGATTTGTGATGGTGTGGAATCTCTGATTTGTTGACCAAAAGGTTTTGTTTTTCATGCCATTATCACCTGTTCTGCCACCCTGTTCTCTCAGCTGGCAATTGACAGAATATGAAGTGTGTAGATGACTGTCACAGAGCTATGCTATTTTTAGAACAGGCCCCGAGCCCCAAGTTTGGTCCTACATTTTGATTGCTCAGAAGCTTATGCTCATCTAAAATAGTCTGTCATCTATGCTTGTGCCACTAGGATTCCAACATTTGTGAGCTATTTTTCATGTATTAATTCATTTTTGGACTGCCCTTTTCCAGGAGCTCTTTGGATTGAAGTGAATAGAACTTTCTCTCCCCTGACTCTTTGTAAGATAAAAATATATGTTATAAGAGTTGATCAGAATGGGAGAGTTGTCTGAACATGCATTCAAATGCATTCTTCCTGTTTCCCGGTGCCTCCATCGCAAATTAGCAGTTCTGTCCTGTGCATTTTTTTAGCCATTGCATAGTGGTTTGAGGATCAGAACAATTTGGCAGTTCTTTTGTGAACAGTTCTCCATCTAGTAAACTGTGAGAATTTGGACCAACCTTGCCTTGCCTCTTGTCCTAGAGAGCTTGATTTGCCTCTTGCTACCAAGAGCCAGAGATGGGGCCGATAGAAGAAGCAGCTGCCCACATCTGCCTGCTGAGTTGAGACTTTGCTGGGCACTTGTACCTTCCCTCTCCAGTTGTTTTATCCTTTCTATGGGACAGACTGCCTAGTAAATTGAAGGTTGCATGAGTTGGCTAAGTGAGCTTGAAGTACAGATAAAGGCCTTCTTGGGGACAATTCTTGCCTTAGGAGTACCAGTTGGACACATGTATTTACAGAAGTCAAGTTTGTTACAAATGTTGTCAGTCCCATAGTCTATTGTAAAGGTATTTTCAGTTACAGTAAATAGCTTCATTAAGATTTTTCAAGGCCGTTTACTTAGCTAAAGAGAGGGGTTATATTTGGTTGAAATGTCATTTTCCTTTCAGAATTATGAAATGGTGCTTTCAATTGTATTTTGATGTATTTTCTCTTTTGCCACCTATAAATTTGTTGCTTCCACAAGGGAAATTAAGATCATATTACTCTTCAAGAGAAGTCCTGTTTCTACTGAAGTCAGGCAAAACAATTACAGTCCACCCACTAAAGTCATAGTTTTAACCTTTTAGCATCGCTCCAAATTCACCAGCACAGTAAAATAGCTCCCAAGCTGGTATCAGTAACATTTTGGTTTGCAGATCTGTTTGTTACCAGAGTTCAAGGTAAGGATGAAAGTTAGATGAAACCTGGATCTGGATTCACTGAAACAGTTTGAAAACAACAGGACTGGGATTGAACTTCACTGCCATCCTGGTCCATTTAGCCAGGAGGGCTTTGTGTGGTTTCATAACATTATTGACCAGCATGAGATGTGACCTTTTCATAGCACAGTAGCAGTCAATTTGTTACTGCTCTCAGAGGCATGTTTGTGCATGTAATGCTGTTCCTCCATGTGCTTGAATGCTCCCCAGTGAGGGAGGGAGGAGCTGAGAGATCAGTGGTGCAGCAGCAGAGACTGGCATGTGCCTGGCATCTCAGGTCTGTTCCTTGGCCCACACTTTAAAGAGGGACCTTTTTAGTTCTTTACATAAAATATTTTTTCTTGGCTAAGCATCCAATGGCTTGTAGTGGCAGTTCTCTAATTATATAGATTGTTTGACATTTAAGAACTCTCACTTGCTTCAAAATGTAACAAAGAAATTGTTGTCCCCATCCATGTAAGTAGTTTTATAGGGTGGTTGTAGCATGTTATGTAAAAGTCACCTCATCCTTCCATGAATCCAAGCTTGGATTTAGAAATACTCTACTTTTAATTCTTTGGCTTAAAAGCACAGCTTTGAATAGCAAACCAAACCAAACATATTTAAGCGTGTTGTTTTTTTTTCACAAAGACTTTTTTTTCAAATGCTTAGAGTGCACTCCATTGTCCTACTTTTGTAAAAAATTATTTACATAGGAAGATAAACATTTTGGATAAAAAAACCCCCACATCTCTGCTTTCAAGGAGAAGTTGATTTAGAAGAATAGCTATTTCTGATGTAGGAAAAAATATTCTATTTAGTTTTAGTATTCCAATTGGTCAAGCAATAATTCTTACTAGTTCTTACTAGCTTCAAAGGTACCCCCATGATCACCAGGTCTGACCTGTGTAACTTGGTTTCCTACAATAAAACCTACCTTCAGTTTGTGCTATAGAAATATTAGAGCTTTCTTTCCAGAGACATGCCTGCTATTGATGGAAAGCTTGTTTATAAGTTGCTGCAGCGCTTAAAACATGTTTAACATGCGTGCCCACTTTTGGCCTGAATTTTCTAATCAATGGATTTTTATTAAAGATTTGTTTCTTAAAATAAAGAGCATTTTACTGCACCACTATACATCTTGACCTATGTTTATACAGACAGTGCCAAGCCAACCCTGAACTTCTTCGGTAAACTTAGTATCTAAGGTCTTTGAGTTTCCAATTTCCAGTGGTTTTCCAAACTTATTTTGTTCTTGTGGCATGTTTATCCTTCCTCAGTTTTTCAGCATTCTATTTCAAGTATCTATACTGGAACAAGTTATGGTATCCCAAGAATATTATTGTGAAAATACAGTATACCAAGAATATAGGTATAGGCATATCACCTCTCTACTGTTACTTGATGTAACCTTATTTATATATCCAAGGATTTTATTAGTCTTTTTGGTCCTGGAGTAACCCTAGGAGCTCATATTTAGTTGGCTGTCTTCTGCTATAGTCCTAAATCCTTTGCATAGCCATTGATTTTCACAATGCAGTTCTCCAGACAGCAAGCATGGCCTACATTTTTAGGCTTAAATCCAAAAACCCACTTAAACTCAGGCGTATATTACAAGCCAGAGATGGTGTTTCTCCTGGTTCTTCAGTCATAAGGATTTAGTAGTCTGTCACCCAGGAGCTTTCAATGTCCAGGTAGTTGATCTGACCTGTCAGACTACCTGGCATCAGTAAATTCTGTGCAAAATGCTGAGTGGTGGTACAGATTATCTGCTCAGTAGATGTGCAACAAGCCTGAAATGCCTCAAGTGCACAGAACGTATTGCAAGCTGTCACAGGTAATGTATTGCAAGCTGCCATAGGTTATGTGCTCTGGGGTTGCTTTGTGCATGTCCATCCATGTGTGCCTAGTGCTGCTAGAGATGGCAGACACAGTGCACGTGTGCACTAGTGTCTCTCTAAGGAAGCTGAACATCAACATAGACAACCTCGCAAATCTCATACTGTTCATATCTCTACTTGCCTCATTAATGGCATAAAAGGGGCAAAGTGCTTTGCTGGTCTGAGGCATTTATTTGTCATTATCTAGGGTTGCTTTTGGCTACAGGGTTTGTATTCTTTGGATGCAATTTACCTCAACCTTGCTGCAAAATATGGAGATTTTAGTTCCAACCTGATAAATAACTGTGTCAGCAGAATAATTAAATTGTGTATGTATTTCCTAACCTAAATATTATTTATTTATCTGATAGCTGTCTGTGTTGTGTTTTTTTTTTTAAAAAAAATATTATTTGAGCTTTGTGATTCAGGAAAGTACCCTTGAATTTATGAAGCCCTTAAGCATATGCTTAATTTCAGCCTTGTGCTTATAATCAAACATATATTGTTGAGTTATTGTGCTGAATCTAGGATTTAATTTCTAGTAGACTTATTTATATTAATGCAAAGGCATATTTTAAGAGGAGAAAGAAGTGATAAGTTATCGGCTAGTTCCAAAAACCCTGAGCTAATTTGCATGAGAAAGACGCAAAGCTCTCTGTAGTTATATGAAAGATGGTAGAGCCCTATACATTTATCAAGTGTAATGCTCCTTATCCTCAAAACTTTCCAAAGTTTTATTCTCCCATTGCTTGTCACAAAGTCCCCTAAAGCAACAGATACATCTGTCCCAGAAAATTCCTTTGAAGCTTGAATTGAGCTTAAGCACATATAGAATCACAGTTTTCTCCTCATTTGAAAAATGCCTGTCCCATGGGTTGACAGCACTGCAAGGAAAAAGCAACATGTATTCCTGCACAGGCAATGCTGAAGGGTTGCTACGCAGAAAACTAATCAGAGACATTCCCACACTACGTCTTTCCAAACAGAACACGTGCATTATGTGATTTATTTTTACTCCCCATGGGGCTTGGAATAGTTTCCAGGAGGGAGCAGAACCAGTTCGCTTGAGCATCTCTTCTGATTTCTTTCTGCCCCTAAACCATCTGCTTCTCAGTGGTAATAGTCTTCTGCTATTAACCTAGTTAATCCTCTAGCATAAGATGTAGTAATTTATGCTGGATGTTTGGGTTTCACATGGTACTAATGATATGTAATGAACTGTTGCTACAGAAACATCTGTTCCATAAAATAGTTAATTTATTTTTTTTTTTAAATCCTGGTGATTAGATATACAAAAAATAGTTAGGAGCTCTTTAAGCTGCAGAAAACTTGAGTACTGAAACAGGCCAGATTTAGTATTACCCTTGCAACCTTAATTTAGTTTCCGCTTGTTTATGTATTGTTGGATATTGATGCATGTTGTTACTTGATGCTTTTTCATAGAATACTTGTCAAATTAAAAATGGGCTGAAAGAAACTCTAATGGGACACCTGTAAGACTTCAATATCCTCATTTAAGCATCTGACTAGAAGCTAGTGGACATATCTTTATTTCATTTTGTATGCAATATGTATATTGTAAAATTAAACAACATGGCAGAAAAATCTATGCAATAATTAATTTACAAGTAAGAAAACTGCAAAAGTTGAAACTAAGCTATTCATCTTAATGAAGACTATGCTCCAGAATAAGGTGAGTGAGAAACGGGATATACTAAAAACAAACAGTAATACACTGTTTGTACTTAACAAGGAAAGTAAGAAAAGAAAAGTGCTACTTAGTTACAACGCTGCAGAGTTAATAATCCAGTGGAAATCTTAGCTCTTTCTAATTTAAGTGCTTAATTTCTCAGTCTTAATGTTGCAGAAACACAGTTTCCATATTTAATTTCATTATGTTTATTTGTTTTTAGCAACTCAGAAGGCAAATGAGAGAAACACATTGTGAAATTCCTGTAATGAGGTCTTAGTGCTACTAATGTGCCTTTTCTATCATGTTGCTGATTGCATTTAGAGTCACCTCAACAGCACCAAAGCATTTCAACAAGTTTTCAACTTACCTCCAGTGTCATTAAAGTTCTTCAAGTTTAGGAAATGCATTGGAAAAAAAACAGAACAAAAAAACTCATGTTCCTGTATGAAAATGTCACCTTTATAAGATCCATAGACTTAAAAATACAAACCAGATTTTCTTAAGGTATGAACCCTTTATCCTTCCCCTGTGGGACTCTAAAGGAGCTATTTAAAATTGTGATTGTGCAGTAAAAGACCAGGCTGACTCAGCAAGGTGTTTAACTGCATGTTTAAATTCTATTGCAATCAATAGAATTTTAGCATGTGCTTAAATATAATGTTGAAAAGAGAGAGATTTACACACGTGTTTTAAAGCTTAGCATGTACCAAAGTAGGTCAAATGTCAAATACGTCAAAGCAAGTAGGAAGAATTCGGGTTGTAAAAGCCCTACCTTTGGGAGTGGCTGACTTCATAAGTGAAACATTTGGATGTATTTTTAATATATAATCTAAAATATAAAGCACAATACTGTAGTTGTTATGGTCTGCTAGTTAGCTAACATAGGATAGTTTATGTGTCTGTCAGTTTAAAATACAGTGTGACAAAATTTGCTTACAGCTAAACATCTGAATGTACATTTTCTGCTGTTGAAAAGAATTCTTTTATTTAGTTACTGAAGTATTTGAAGTCAGTTAGAGCTGTGAATGTTATATTTAAAAATGCAGCTGCATATATAAGAAGTTACCTAATACTAGGATCCCAAACTCCAGCATTTTCTGTGTTCTGACCTGCTTTTAACTTATTCCTTCAGTGTTTTCCTGTAATATGAGACTTGCTTATTTTGAGGCACTGAATCACTAAACAGGGTCATATTCTGGTTGGCTCAAGGGCACAGTCAATTCCACTTTTTTATTTACTTCTGTCTATAAAAAGCTTTTTCTGTGTTAGAGAAGACTTCTGTTTCTGCTGATGATTTCCCTTGCACTTACGTTAAACATCTTCTGCCAGGCTCTCTCAAAGTGCCACCTATTTCCCACAAAATGTTTGCTTGCTTTTTGTTTGTTTATTTATTTATTTTCAAAAGAAAAGGATTGACAATACAAGGTTTCAGCTGTCAGTGATCCAATGGTATGTGTGATGCTAATCTGCTGTCTTGCACTGTAAAACCCTACCTGTCACACTGTGCTGCCACTGCCTGCGTCCGTGCCCCTTTGCTGAGTGTGCTGTCTGCTGAGCTTTGCTGCTTCCCTGGGAGCACTGCCCCTGGGGAAAACTGAGGGGTAGGGAAGACAGAAGGCAAAGAGAGGGGGGTGTTTACCAGTGATAGATGCTAACTTGAGGATCCTATAGGGAAAATCCTGTTAGCTGCTGTGGTCTCCTTCTGTCTGGGGAACAGATCCTTACTCTCAGCAGGACCAGGTCACCAGGCACATGGAGGAAGCAAAGGATGATGGAGGAGAATTGATCCACAGATCCTCCAGGTGCCATTGAGTATCCAAGCATCACAGGAGTTGACACAGTACTTTGTTATTGTGAATCTTTCATTAGATAACACAATTGTGAGAAGTTTTTAAAAAAATAATATTGCCCTTGGCTACAATCTGTCATGTTAGTTGAAGAGCAGATAGGTGATCCTTTGCCAAAAAGCAGAACTGAGCCTCAAGCAGTGGGCAGATTCTTGAATCTTCACTAGCAGAGGATGCTAGTGAAGGAGATGTTTGAGAATTTGGTGGATTTCTAGAAAGCTCTGATATAACTTCTGTACTGGCTTCTTGATTACAGTGAGGAATCACATCCCAGTGGCCATTGTTGCTCCCCTAGAGCAGGGGCATGGAAGGGGGATGCATAATTTTGCTAGGTGAGTGCTCATGCTGCTGCATCATATATGTAGGTAGCGACAGGCTTTGGTTACTTGTGTAGTAAGTGGTATAAGTCAGGGCAGGACCTGGACAAGTAAAGTACCATCTGTAACAGTGAAATGAGACTTACCTATGTGTAGGTATAATAATCAGCAAACAAGATGCACAACTTTGGAAATGTCATTATGAAAAATAAACTTTATATAGCATGCATGAAACCTGACAGGATAGAGAGGAACATTGTTGCTGTTGTCTGATATGCTGTCAAATGCTGCTCTTCTGAAAGCACATCATCTGGTAAAACTGAGAAAGATGCCATTCAAATTGCCTAATGCTTCCAAAAATAAGTGTGAGCTGCTCAGCCTCCCTCCAAATTCTAACAAGTCAACCCAACAGTGCGTAGTTGGTAACCATGTCTAACATGCTGTGTACTGGTGACTTACTATAAGAATTATACCAAGCATGCTAAAAACAGCAACGCTGCTTATAACTGCCCGCACAAGCCCCGGCCCCCCGTTAACATCTGCCCCCACTTTCTACGACCCCCCGGCCCTTTTAGCTTCAGAAACACTGTCCCTTGGCGGCGGCAGGTCCTGCAGGAGCAGCCCGGCTCCCCTGCCAAAGCCAACTGCGGCGTAGCCAGAGAAACGGGCAGCAAAAATAGAACAGCAGGATGGCTGCGCGTGGGCGAGGCAGAAACCACATCGCCAGCAAAACCTCCCGGCGTTATTTTCGGACCGGTGCAGCAGCCGTGGGGTTCTGCTCACTTTTCACAAAATACTTCCCCCGGGGGAGGACAAGGAGGGAGAGGGGCGAGCAGCTTTTCGGTCCCGTTCCCTGCTGCCCGTTCCTCCCTCCTCGGCTTCTCCCCACCAGGCCGGGCCGGGCCGGGGGAAGGGGTTAATCCCAGTGGAAACCGAGCAGCGCAGGGCGGACAGCCGGCCGTTTGAAAGACAGAGACTGGACAGCTGTGTTTGCTGTGGTATTTTTAAACGCATTAATGCAGGCTCCAATCACCCGGCCATGCTTGACCTATTTTTGGCTCAGGCCGGCCATTGTTCTATTTCTGCCGCTGCTGGGCCGCGCTGGTTGTCGATTCAAATGCAAATGAGTTATCGTTGCTGCTCCCGCCAACTCGGCCCGGGCAGGGAGCGCCGGGCAGGGAGCGGAGCGCGGGGACAGCGCTGCTCCGGGCTGGGCTGGTTCACGCCAAACCCTCG
>NW_009952801.1:6406530-6407695 GCF_000747805.2 Chaetura pelagica
GCTGCGGGAGCTCGGCGGCCGCAGCCCCGGGTGCCCGGGCTCCCTTCCAGCGGGCGGGGGCTGCCAGCAGGGGAGTCGGGGGGTTTTTTTCCCCCTCTCCCGATAGATACTTGTGCAAATGCTTAAACGTTGCTAACTGCCGAAGCGTATTTATCTTACAACCCTCGCTGGAGGAGGTAGGACTGCAGAGGGTCGTGCCTGACACCCCTGTGCAAGTGCAGTGATGAACCTCTCGTGTAGCTGAAGTGCAGACGGGTTGGAATATGCTGCAGACAATTTACGAGAGTGAATCGTGTTTTTCCTCAGATGGGGTTTCTGGACGTGAAAAGCTCTTGGCTCAGCAAAGAATGCACAGTATGATCAGCTCAGGTAAGAGACAGCTCCATACCTTGAACTTCAGTGGCTGACTGGGAGAATTTAGCCTATCACAACAAGAAAACGACCCTCCTTTAAAGAAGTGACTTTTATTTTTGTGTGCTGTATGTAAGTTGTTAAATAACTACCTCTATGATAGTATGGATAGACAGCTGCTTTTGCAAGGAGTTTCCCTCGCTAAGCCTGCTGCTTTCCAGCCAGAGCAAAATGCTCACAACTGAAATGTAGTTTAGGATTCCTTGTTTATTTTGTTGCATGGTTGCAAAATGGGGTTCATGGTGCAGGTTTATACACAGAGAGAGGCTTCCTCAGACAGTCCTTGTCAGGAGGCTGCAATTAGAGCCCCTCATAGGCAATTCTGGTCATATGTTGTAAACAGGTTTTAGTCTTTCTGTGACTTTCCTTTCCTCCAGTTTGTACACACAGGGAGTTAAATACCAACCCCTTTCTCTTTTCATCACAGTGTTACTTTAAAATATCTTGAATATGCATGGCTTATTTTGTTACTTCGAAACTATTTGGGAACCTGGCAGTGGCAGTTATAAGTAATGACTCACTGAGATGCAAATTGGAAATGTTTTTTAATGAAGTTATTTCAGAGCTGCTCTGAAAGAACACTGGACATTTCCTCATGTATTTGAATCTACCCTTGTATTTTCTCTTTTCTTTGCTCCCTGTGTTTGAGACCTGCAAATGACACACTGAGGATTAATTAAGTTGGAAGAATTGTTGCCATTCAGATAAAATGTCAATTTAGAGAGGCTAAAAAAAAGGGGGGGGGGGGGGGGGG
>NW_009952801.1:6407857-6419757 GCF_000747805.2 Chaetura pelagica
GGGGGGGGGAAGGGTTACTCTTGTCTGTTCTCTCTTAAACTCTGCGAATCCCAGTTTTCTTTTTATTGGGCTGAAACTCATTTGTTAAGGCACATTGGTGTCTTGATTTATATATTCCAAATCCTAGGTTTCTGACTTTGTTTTTCATAAAGCTGGCTTTGTAGAGGGCCTATATGAAGAATGCAGGGTGAATTGTTTACATGTACTTTAGTCTTAGCTCACCTTCCTGTTTCTTTTTTTCCTTTCTCTTTTTCTCTTCCTTTTTCTTTCACAAAACTTCACAGTGGTTCTCAGTTTTTAAGATCAATTCTGTGTGTAGACCACACCTCTCTTAATATGTTGCCTCTTTTGGTACACCTGTTGAGGACATGTTTGTTTGTTGGTTTGCTTTTTAAAATGAAATGTTTCTTTTCCTGCTTTATAGAAAAATAACTTCGTTTTACTTGTGTTTCCTTCTTAAATACAATTTTAGAGCAGACTTCTAGTCTCAGATATGAAAGCAAATAATGAGAGACTGTGTCAAATGGTATTTCCTGTCAGAAAAGACGTAGGTATATCTTAACCTCATTACTAATGTATTTAAATATAAAAAGCCAAGACTACCTCGTAATCATTATAGACTGAAGGAGCAAAGAGATTGAAAAGCTCAGGCTAAAGTAAAGAGAATACCTGAGGGGCATGCAGACTTCCAACTGGTAATGTTTAACATAAGCAATTTTTATATTCCTTTATAAAGCTTCTGGGTTGGTTTGTTTCTTTGTGGATCTTTCAAAGAATTTACTGTTTCTTTAACTTCTTAAGAAAGATGTTGATCTTTGTCAAGGACAGAAATCATGTGAAAGACTTGTTTGAAATATGAACAAGAAAGCTCTAGCAAAGACGGGGTAAAACCAGAAGTTTATCTCAAAGTGTTAGGGTTCTGCAAAGCCATCTACAGTGTTGACTTCTTGTTCAGGAATTACTGCTTTTCTTTTGTTTTCCTGAGTAACTGCAGGTGTCTAATGCTTTTGTATTGGTCAAAGAGATAAAACTCTCTGCTTCCCCTCCCTCCTGTTTGTTTAGTGGTTTGTTTGGTTTGGGTTTTTTTTGTTGTTATTGTTGTTTGTTGTGCTTTTTCAAGTTGAAGTTAGCTGTACACAAGTGAAAATTCATATTTTTTTTAGCTTACTATGCTGCCTTGTAACTGCCAATTAATGTTCCTTGAGTAACAGCAATTTTCTCATTTGAAACCAAAGAAAAGGAGGTAATATTCGGTAAGTTTAGAGCTCTGCTTTTCTTCACTGGAGAGAAGAATATCATGTAACAGTTGATTTTTATCTGATATTACATTAGGCCCATGTGACATATACAGTTCCCCTGTAGTACCAAGTAGGAAGGCTTTTTAGACATCAGGAAAACCCAACCCTTAGTCAAGAACATTATCCAGGTAAAAGGTGTTTAAATATATATTCCGTAGAACACAAAACATTCTTCAGTGTTTCTGTTGGCCTTTAAAATACACAGATAGACTGCAAGTAGTTGACACTATACATAGTCTACAGTTTAATTCATGTCACATAAAACCACAAAGCCTGGTGCTACTGTCAATTGCCTTCAGTTCCTTCGAGTCAAGGGTCTTGCAGGATCAGGCCTAGTAACTTTTCAGGTATTGTCTCACTCTATGCTGAATATGGGGGAGAAAGTAGTAGCCAAGGTAGGATGATGTGTTCTAGTGTTCAGAGTAGCTAGAATCAGTAATTTGAATTTTGCTTATCACAGTGTCCTTACTATAAAGTTATCCTCACTTGCATGCCTGTGACTCGAGTTAAGAAGTGGCACATCTTTAAGAAAAGAGCAGATCCCTGGACATTTACAGTCTGCACCCTTGATATTACTGAAGTCTTTGAAGCAAGCACAACTTAAACACTCAATGGAATTTTAGGTTTGTTAGTTCCCAGATGCAATGGGAGTGTATTATGCAAATCTCATTTTAAACTGGGTTGGAGCCATCCCCAGAAAGGACAGATTCAGTGGCAAAGCAAGCTGTCTGAGAAATTTCTGACAATAGCAGTCATAGGAAATACTTCAGTCATGTGAAGCAGTTCTTCTGGTATTCCCTCAATTACTGCTTTGCCTGTCAGTCCCCGTCCCTGCTTGTAAGTCATACTATGAATGAGATGATCTGGATAGGTACCAATCAAAAGTCTAATTATGAATGGAGCAATCCAGATCGGCACTGACTCAATAAGCTGTGTAATTTGCAGACACCTACACCTTACTGCAGAGAGCAGTTTCAGCTATCTTGAGAAGACTGAACTAGATTCTTCCATATGGTACTGTTGCTCTAAAATGTAGCAGTAAGTGCTGTGCAACTTTATTTAAGAAAATGATGCTGATGTATTCTTATTTGATACCATAATTGTTTTAGTTTCATGATTTACAAAATAGTCCTGGAGTCTAGACCTCTTGTTTAGCTGGAAGGGCTATTTAACTATGCTGTTGGTTTTATTTTTCCCCAAAATTTTCACCTTCTGTGTGTGCAATGCCACAGTGAACCCTAGCATTCACCTGGCCTCTTACCTTTCCAGAATATGAGTAATAAATTGTAAGTCCTTGAAGAAAAGCATTTGATGCATCACCGTCCATGGCAAGAACGCTCATTAAAATGTAGTTGATAAATAACTAATGCAGGGCTGCATTACTCAAATAGATGTTAGTTGTGTGAAGGAGAAGAAAGAACCTACCTATCTGTATATGTGGGACTTTAAGAAGTAATGCCAAGTTTGGTGTCTTCTGGTGATTTAATACACTATGCTGTTTTTCCACAGAGTAAGGTTACTAACATTTGCTTCATTGGCCATATTTTGTCATACACCCTTGCACTGGTCTGCCTAAATTACACCTTGGCTTTTGTTGGGTAAGGCATCATCTGCTTCCTGCCCAAAGCTGTTGTATTGAAAAATCAAGACTTCAAGGAGCATAAAGCCTTGGCTCGTCACGGAGTTGACAAGTGATCCAAGCAAGTTACACAATCCTGCTCAGATCAGCTAACCCTTTCGTGAAATACAGAAAATTACATCTGTCAGACTCAGGAGTCTAAAGGGCAAAATTATTTTAAAAGGAGTATGAAGATTCAGCATGATTCATTTGATTGACTTAATCTACATACAGGCTTTCAAAACACCTGCAATTTCACAAATGTAGTTAGTGATTGTAGTCACAGTATTTTATTCCCTGCACCAGTCAGGAAATTCAAACTATGTCACTTGTATTTAAATGACAGAATCGATGCTACACATATCGTGTTGTATGTGGGTTGACAGGTCCTGATGAACAATTTTCCCTCAGTAAACCCTGATGCACAAAATTTATCTCATATTTTGTATCTTACCATGTGGCCATATGACCACGCATACACATTTGTACACGTGCATTTATATTGCCTTCAGGGAAAATTCTTTGGTTATTGCTTTCCCATTTATTTTCTGGCCAAACAAAACTTTCACTTGCTCAACTGTTGCTGTGAAAATTGCAGAAAGGAAATTATTGTAAAGGTTTGCTCTGATATGAATAAAAAACTTGACATGTTTGCATATCTGAATCAGGTAACATAAACTTCTTACAAAGTGTTGCATTTGTTGTATCTTGGGCAATAACTCTTAAAAGAGAGTAAGCATGCTGAGCTTTTACTTTGTCATTCTTTTCAGAGTAAAAACTGAGTGTGAAAATTCCGTTCAGGAAAGTTCTAGATAACAGCCAGAGAGGAGTTTTCAATGCCTGCTGTATATGCTAGGTAGAAAAAAATCTATACCTTCATAGCAGTATTTGAAATAATTGTTACAGAAGAGTAAGACTTTAACAATTAATACAATGAGAGGAGACGAGGAACACAGACCTGCAGGTCTTACATAGCTAAAATCTCACTTCTAGTAGAGGCTCTGCCCAGTAATGTATGCTGGACAAAACATTGGTTATGAATTTAGTTGAACAAAAACATTATAGAGAAGAATGAAGCTGCTTTTTCTGCTTCACGTTATTGCCAATACATGGAATACAGACCAGTGCTGCTAACTTCATGTGTCTTGTAATGCTATAACATCGCTTTGGCTTTATTTCCTCTTTTTAAATTACCCAGCTCCTGGAGCCGTGTGATCGCCTGACTGTCTTTGCATTAGAAGATACATTTATAGGTTGCTGGAAAAACCTGGAATAAAAATTTCAAAATACAAGATTGACAATAGCAAGTTTAAAAAGCTGGAAAGAAATAAAAATAATGCAGAACATAATTTCAAAACCTCTTTGAGTGTCTTTTCTGGTACCATTAAATACTGCATTTAATACAGAGGTTCACTAGTACTGGCACTAGGACACTAGCTCCCCTCACTTTGATCTGTTGAGCTAAATCACTTAACTGGAAAAGAGCTTTTTGCTTCAGGTATTTTTATTTTAGCTGTTCAGCTTTATTACACCTGTTGGTTTGCACTGCACTCAAACATGCATGCTTTCAGCCAGTCCTTCCTCCTGTAAAACCATGTACAGAATCCAGTTAGTTCATTAATGTTTGCATTGGTTGTGAGGAACACTTGTAACTCTTCCTACTACCCGAGCTTCAATCAAACCTCTGTACCGACTGCTGGGGCCCTTTCTTCTGCATAGTCATTGCAGAGAAAGCAAAAGCTGTGAGAAAGCAGAATAGATAGCCTGCAAACATATGTGTATATATGCATTAATTTCAGCTTTTGGTATAGTTGATCAAGGAGGTTTCAGGTGTTGTTGCATTTTAACCTTTCCCAGCTACTTTTAAGGGTGGATTTTTTTTGTATGGTGGTTACAATCCAAAATACTGTAGAGAAACTAAACACATGAAAATCTAAAATGCCCTGTTCTGTGGATCTCTTTAACAGGCTGACTCCTCTGGGTCAGTTATTCTTAGCCCAGTTATTTTCATCTTATGGCATTACAGGTCTAAGATTAGCCTGTTAGGCGTTATCATGCCATCTGAGTTACCTCCTAATATAACTGTACACCGGAATGGTTATTTATAGACAGAGCATTCTGTCATTTTTGCTTTATTTCTGGTAGTTTAAATAAAGAAGAGCAACATTCAAGAAAAACCACAGATTCCTTCCTGCTGCCAAAACAACATGATAACTGCCTGCTGAGGGGCAAGGATATTGTTTAAAACATGTGCTTGCAGCAGATGCAAACATCCTCTTTATCTCCCCCACATCTACTAAAACGAGGTACCTCAGGGTGGCACCGCTCCTGTCTCTTCTGGAGGAGGGAGAGGGGTGCCAGATCGATGCACCGAACGGTGCAGAAGATGGAGTTGTGGTTGCTGATGAGAACAAGGATATCCAGGTGCTATTTTTATGGGCTGGCACCGTCAAGCTCCATGTTCAGTGTGAACATGACACATATGCACACAGCTCCTCCAAAATGGACCCCTCTAATTTTGTTACATAAAAGTGATGTCTGCTGTTCAATTAGCCTTCTCTGTGCTTTTCAGACACAACAGGAAGCTTCAACAAATTGTCACATTTTTAGCAAACCATTTTTTATGACTGCTTCACAAACATTTCTGCTCACTAGAAAGAACTTGAATCCTAAAGGAGAATTGTAATTAAAAACACAGTAAAATCATGCTCTCCCACGAGGAAGTTCACTGGGGTCTTTGTGATTAGATGTTTAACTAGGAGCAAGCTTTTAGTGACAGTAAAGAGAAACCAAAATAATAAAGTGGCAGTTCTTCAGCTGGGTGTTGGTGCAGCCTCTGACTGTAGTTACTGCTCAGGAAGCTGACAATTCATAAAATAAATATTAATGGATTATAATTATCGCATGAACTATACCTTTTTTTTTTTTTTTAAATCTTTTTTCTCTAAATAAATGGTGTGTTTCTATCTGTGCACATTCTGGCTGTAATCAGGGGGCACCTGATTGTTTTACTTTGAAACGGTTTGAAAAAGCTTGCAATAGCAGTGGAAGCCTTTACAGGGCTGAGTGATACGGTGCTGCTTTAACTCCCATTACATAATAAGGAGCTAATTTCTTTTTGTGAGACTGACAGTTCTGAGCATGACTGTAAAGGTACTTTGGCAATTAGTATAATCTGAGTGTAGCCAACACATCTGTTTATTTGTTTTGTGTCTCACAGTTGTAAACTCCTTCCAGTTTGTGGCACATAAAAACAAAAAAGAGCTCCAAGAATTCAAATCCTTTGTGGATGAATGTGCTTGAAAAGCAGGATGCTTTATTCTAATGATAACACATTCCTTCTAGTAATGAAACTGAGTATCATCAAAGGGAGACAAGAGCAGGAGTGGAATGAATTATTTGAAAATGACAAATATATAAATAATGTTTTTACAATCAAAGACCATTGTTCTCTTTCATGATCCCTGTGGTTGAAGGTATGCATGCCACAGGGAGGAACCACGTCTACTTGAGTTTCAGTGAAGTCTGGAATGGAATAATGAGTAAGCTTAAAGTTAATTTAATGATTTCCTGCAATTGTTCTGTTTTAATCCAAATTTCCTTTTTCTTGGTGCCCAAGGCCACCACCTTGTTGGTGTTGCACAGTAACAATATGAGAGGGAGTAGGGAAAATGGACTGTTAGTGTCTAATTTTACATAGATACTCTTCTTGGTGTCTGCTACTCCTGTTCAAGTTTAGTAAAATGTTAGTGATGGCCTTTTATTTACCTGCTTACAACTCCTTTTCTTGCAGATGCAGTAAGTTGTCAGTTCTCTTCACACTGGACTGTTCAAGTTTTTGATACTCTAATTTGAATCTAACCTTGAAGTTTTAAAATGCATAAAATATTACAAATATTGATATATTACAAATATTACATATTACAATATTACATATTTCAATATCACCAAGAAACTTAAAATAATTAGATTTTTTGAGATTTCGTGCTGCCATGAGTAGTAACAGAATTAGTATGAGGTGCAGAATGGTGTAAGAAACAGGAAAAGGAAAATAGGCAGTTTGATTATTTATATTAGCATATCTACTCTTACATGGAGATGCATATTTAAAGGACTATATAGAAATTACTTAGATGCCTCAAAATGCTAATCATAAAAAAAGCTTGCACAGCAGCTGCTGAAATCTAGTGGGACCCAAATTCAGGAGAGCACTTCACCTTGGGATCTGGCAAATGCTCACCAGCCTGTGTTGTGCATATGCTCAAAACTATTGCAGGCTCAAAAGACAGATTTACTCATTCCCACACACACGTCAGGAAGTTGGCATCCTTTTGTTTGCTGTCACTGTTTTTCTTGCAGGACCTATTGCAAAAGAAGAATAAAGTTTTATACTACTGTTTCTTTTAAGTATTGGCAATAGTTATCATGGAAGGAATTCCATAGGAAATCATAAATCTTACCTAGTTTTTTTTTCAAGGAGTAGGAGGGAAGGACTGGCAGGAGGGAAAGATAAGAAGAAGAGATGAGATAATTTTATAAATGGAGTAGTAAGTAGTGGGCTATACAAGCACTTCCTATGTTAAAATGCTGAGGGAGGGTGGGGAAGGCATTGAAAATGCAAGAGAACTATGTGGGAAATAGAAACCAAGGGATTTTGAAGTACATTTCTAGATGTCCATGAAAGGAGGAAAAATTGAGGAGAAAACAGTTACAAGAACAGCCAGCTTCAACTGAGAGAAGTTTCTGTCAAGAAAAAACAACCCTCTGAAGCCATAATGAAGAATAATACATGGGAAAGCAGGAATATTTCTGAATCAGCTAAAGTTTTAAAAAACAACCCATGACTATGTTACTTAAGTAGTCACAGCATTCAGGGGTTTTTCTTGCCTTTGTCCAGACTATTTTCCAATTTTTTTGTCTGAGAGGGAGTAATTTGTTTAGGAGAGGGAGAGGTGTGGAACACTTGACTGTTTATATGCACACACTAAAAATTCTGTTGCATCTTATCATCCCTAAGTCCCCAAGTATCACCCCTCTCCCCCGTCCCCAGTGTAGATCAGCTTTCCTAGAGAAACTGCAGAGCAATATCACTAGTGATCTGCACAGTATTCCTGTTGCTGTGCCACCTGTACCATCCCTGTTTTGCCTTTTCTGCTTGGCCTAGTAGACAGTTTTCTGAGCTATGTTCTTATTTTCTTGGCTGTTTTGTTGGTTTTTTTCCTCTCCATCCAGTTCATACAGGGCGATAATGGGGCAGCTGGATAACTTAGGAGGAAAGAATAATAGAATCATTAAGGTTGGAAGGGACCTTAAAGATCATTAAGTTCCAACCCCCCTGCCATGAACATGGAACCCTGCCACCAGGTTAGGTTGCACAAAACCTCCTCCAACCTGGCCTTAAAAACCTCCAGGGATGGAGCATCAAGAGCCTCCCTGGGCAGCCCATTCCAGTTCCTCACCACCCTTATAGTAAAGAATTTACTAATATCTAATTTCTAACCTAATATCTAACCTATATCTCCCCTCTCTCAGTTTAAAACCATTACCCCATGTCCTGTCACTATCTTCTCTGATGAAAAGCCTCTCCCCAGCTTTCTTGTAGGCCCCTTTCATGTACTGGAGTGAAATTACAAATGACCACGTCAAAGGGCTATAGGCAAAGGAATGCTAATGTAACTGAATTAAGTAATGGTGATGCTATGGATGATTAAGGATACTAATACTGACATGGTTATTTTGTTCAGAAAAGAAATTGTTAGAAAGGGAAATATTTAGAAAAAAATAGCCTTGGGCTAAAATTCTCAAATCTCATCTAAGAATGAACACATCTCTCTGGTCTCTAGTCATGCATATATACTTGTCACTGGTGTGCACATGCAAATACGGAAGATGTGTGTACATAGAATAACCTCCAGTCTTACTCTGTCCTCCCTCGCTGGGGACATTTTGGTATGGCTATATTAAAATTTGACAAAAGTCTTAAAGAACAGTAGGTTTCACAAGTTAGTTCAGGTGAACTCGAGTGAGTGTTTAAGGCAGTGATTTTCCTTCTCCTATGGGCTGGTAGCCCATGGGGTGTGGTCTTGCTTCCCATCTGGCTGCCATTCTTTATCTGCAGATATCCAGAGGTCTGCAGTAGCTCGCATTTAGTCCTGAAGACCTCAGAAACTCATTCTTAAGGACCTGCTTTTGTTTTTCCCTCTAGGGGATACTATTGCTATGTCTATTCTGGTAATGACTAGGAACTCCAGGTGCAGAGCAGCTTATAAAACATTTAGCAGCCAAATAGGCTTTAGTGTTCTTCTGTATTTTCAGAAATGAGTGAGCATAAAAATATGGACAACTGATTTCTTAATTTTCCTCTTTCTCCTTTTTTTTTTTTTTTTTTTTTAAATTTTTGTTATCTGTGAATACGATGTGTTTTGTTATATAGATGTATGGTACATGGCCATAGACATGACAACTGGCATTACCATGAAGGAAGAGCAGCAGTCCCATCCTCTCCCTGGTCCTGGGCTCTTTCCTCTGTTTCACAGTCATATCCTTTGTACCAGCACAGATATTCATGTGTCCTTTGGATGGAGTGAACAGTTGACCCTGGTTGAAATGTACCCCCTGCTTCCCTGTGCCACAGACGGTGTGTGCAGTGCTGCGGGGGAAGAGGGCATCACCCTCGGGGGCAGAGGGGCTACTAGCCAGGGAGGGAGGCACAGCAGTTTCTCTTTCCTTCAGCTCTGGCATATGGTGGCTCCAAATACATGCAAAACTGCTGCCTGAGAAATCTGTGTCCAGAGAATGCATCCCTTGCTCCTCTCAACATTTAAAGGACAGTGCTGAAAATTTCACACTCAATTAGCACCTGTTAAAGTCCAGTTAACTACATGGCACTCTACTGTTAAGAAGAATTTATGCTAATACTGTCCCTATGGAGCTGTCAATAATTACCTTTCATCATCCATTTAATGTGTTAGTGTTAAAGGAGAACACCCTACCAATGCATGCTGGTTTGTATGAAGTAGAAAATTTTATTTGTTATCTGTGTATTCAGCAATCTGCACCAAAACTGACATACTGGAAGCAGGAGCCGTCTGCACCCCTGAGCCATACCAGCTCTGGTGTGGTGTCATGTGAAATCTCAAGGAAAGCCTTCATGACTCTTGTGTGCGATTTCTGCTTCATTTATTTTTTTTTAATCCTCTCTTTGTGGAGAAAATGCTTTTCCAAACATTCTACCACTATAATTCCTCCTGCCCTCATTTATTTTTGTAACCTAAAAGTGCTCTGGTCTTTTCTTGTCCTTTCTAGACAACCTGGAAATCAGTAGAATTCAAGTTATGGGAGGAAAATTTTCCATTGTGCGATGCTGTTCTCTGATTGCTGCTTAGGCAGTGATATCAAATGCTCCCCCATGTAAACCAAAACCACAAAACAACGGTAACTGATGCTGACATGTTAGCAAACGCAGGTCAAAAGGAGCCTATAGTTGTCAGAGTTGTTGCAGTTCATTTTAGTTTCAAGTTGAAGGAGCAGTTGGACTCTCGTGGCTAGCACTGGGCTGTGCTGAGCCTGGCGACACAAAGTACAGGTGTTTTTTGGAACAGAATGCTCCAAAGCAACTGTGCTCTCCACAGGAAAACCCCCAGTAGAAGATGCAAGATCTGAAAGGAGGGAGATTTTAATTGCTGTCAAACTTCACATATCTGAGCTGGGGACAGCCTCAGACTATCCCAAGTGGGACAAAATGGAAAACCAGAAACATTAGATAGTCACATTTATGTAGGAAATAACATTTTGTGTCCAGGTGTCAGGACTTGGTATTAGAACCAATTGTCTTCAGTAAAGAGAAGAAAACTCAGCTTTCTCCTTAGATAGTATGTTCAGATGTTTGAGCTTCTTGATTATGAATGGAGTTATAAAGTCTACCCAGAAGACAGTAGTTGCTTCTGCAAAAGAGAAAGACTGTATAGATTACATTTCTGCACTAAATCTGCTTTGTTGTTATATAACCCTTGCTTATGCTCCCCAGAAGGCCCGTAGTTATGCAAATAATTCTCATTTATAGTATGTTTTTTCTCTTCCAGTATAGATGGATGTATGCTTAGGTGGATATAAATAGTATGCGTTCCATGCAAAAAAAACCCCACCATAGCACTGCAAATGAAAATCAGACTCTTTCTACTTAGGGAAGTCTTTCCAAGCTCTTAATCATCTTAAATCCAATTAGCCTTTTCCTGTTTGTGACATGGCTCCCTTTGAGATAGGATAACTAAAGTGGAATATTCCTGATGACAAAGCCTTGTTGATGAATGTGAAATTTTACTTTTATTCTTTTATTTTGCTTCCCAATCACTAAGCTTTATGAGGACCTTTGGCATTCCTCAGAGCCTTCCATGAAATACCTGAAGAGATTTGTTTCCTCTGTATTTTTAACCCAATCAATCTTTTTTCCATTATTCTTCTTTCCAGACCTATATTAAAATAGCAGTCACTGTTGCCTCACTACCATTATCAACCTTTTCATAAATTCCAAAATAATATTTATTTCCCTTGAGCTTTTTATCTTCAAAACTGTTTCTGATCAGTGATAGACTTCTAATAACTTTATTTAAAGGTCTGAGCAGGACCAAACCTCTGTGAAACACCTTGTGAAGGACATTTTGCAAGTCCATATAAGTCTGCGTAGCAGATTGTTAACCAATACCAAGTGTCACAGCCCCATTGAAACCCAGACCCTTTTTTATTCACCATTTCATTAACCCTCTGAAAGAATTTGTTGTGCTATTGTATCTCAAAATACATATGCCATTATAAGTTCATATAAGCTCATAACTGCATCCTACAGAGTAAGTTTTCATCAAACTTGATTTGTACCTTCAATGTCTGTGAAATTAAAACAAGTCAACTTAAAACAAAAATTGGCTCAGTCGTGGCTGTTAACGGAGGATATAGTTTCTGAGAAAATATATGGGAAAAAATATCTCTTT
>NW_009952801.1:6419802-6429149 GCF_000747805.2 Chaetura pelagica
TTTCCCTTTCATCTTTTAAAATTACATACATGGCTCTCATTTGGCTAAAATAATTTTTGCTAAATCTTTCGAAAAATTAATCTGTAACCTCAGACAAAACATTCAAAATTTTAAATTCAAACCAACTTGTTTTAAAAAAATAATAAATCAGGCAATTACAGTAGTTTATGCAGTTCAACCTTGACTAGCGTGTTCACAATTACAGTGGTATAAGCAGATATATTTAAAATGAACAAAGTATTTTTTTCTTCACCACTCATTTGCAGTACTTTCTGTATTTGTGCTCCAAAGAGTTTAAAATGAAAAGAAAATACAAAGATTACAAATCTCATATAAATACTAGAGGATAAAACATATTAAGAGGGATTAAGGGAGCTACATTTATAGTTTGTAACAGAGAGCTCCAGGGACATGGGCACAGGCTATAAATAACTTCAAGGTAACAGTATAAATGAAGGAAGGGAATTATTTGTTCTCAAAAGATGTTGAAGCATGGAATAATAGCCTGAAGCAAAGCAAGGTTTAGGTTAGATGTTAGAACTTTTGTTTAGCATTAAAAGCTGTAGAGAGCACAGACATAAATAACTAAGGTAAAAGGTTGAAGCAGTACCTAAAGCACCAACTGTAGCTATTTGTCTACAAATTACAATCACCCATAGATGGAGTTGTGTTGCAAAAGTCACAGGGCTAGACTTAGTGATGTGAACTTTTAAAAAAAATTCTTTCACCTGTTATATTTTATAATGCCCACATTTCATGGTATACTTTATTTTCCCATGAAAACTACATAGATAGAACATTTCGTCCAAGGTTATTTTGCAGATTTACCTAGATTAAGGGTAAAAAAATAACATTATTAGTGAATTTTAACCTCATTTAGTGGGATTATAAAGTCATATTATTTTAATCAAAGGGGTAGAATCTCTGCTGTTATTTGTTTTGGTTAGAAGGAAGAAGCCCTCATCAGTCCCCAGATGAGACAGTGGCTTTTGAACACTGTAACCTTAGGTTTCTGATAAGCAAAATAACTTGGGTGAATCATACGTCATGATGTCAGAACACTGGCCATTTGCTGCAGACTGCTGACTTCACTAGAATGGAACAACTTATGTAGGTTGGGTACAGACCTGCTGCAAAATGGACCTTGATACAGCCATGACAGAAGGAAGAGGGGAGAGAAAGGGTACGAACCCTCACATGATCTAAAAATCACATTGTACCCAGCTGCAGATGTCTCAAAACAATGCAATGCCTGTCTCCGTCATTGCATGTACATGTTTTGCTTTGTTCCTCCTCTAGGTGTGTCTAGTGGGCATCCTAATGCTGGAAATGTTAGTTTGTGATTAAAATTTTTTAGACAAGATGCTTTCACTATAACCCAAGTAAGAAAGGTCATGTCACACCATGCCATCAAGAACAATAGAGAAGGTTTGAAAGACAAGAGTTCTTTCAATGTGGTGTCAAATATTTTTGAGAGTGTGTGTATGTGTGAGAGGGTGATTAACTTCACAGGTATTTTTGGACCTTTACAAATGACATATCACTTATTTGATCATTCCGCAAATGTATGACTTTATCTGTACTCATGGACTTTTTATATGTCATGAAAGCAGAACAACAAAAAACTGGAATATGACAGTGCAATTGTTGCGATTCAGTATTACTATGACAACTGTTTTTGTCTCTGCTTGTCTAATTTGTAATGCATTAAGCAATAATAGTTTTGAGTATTAGTATTCATTCAAATTACTCAGATAATTTGTTACAAAATAGGAACAGCTCCTAGTTATACTGAGAATAGCTTTATTTGTTACGTGCAATATCCATCATAAAAGTTAACATTGATCAAATCAAATATAACTGTTTGGCTTGCATAGCTTCAAGAAGCATGTGTATTTGTACAAGAAATGGAGTATAATTTCAGTTCATTTCTGCCCAAGATTTCATGCTCAGTAGCCTTATATGCTTGAGCTGGTAGCATCATCAGATATCTCCACTGCTGTTAAATCAGGCAATGTCTGCTCTTCAAAGCTTTTGCGTTCATCAGTAGTGGAATGTATGCACTGTATAATGGCTCAGAACATGAGCATTTTATCTCTCAACCATTTAGGTCTTTTCCCTATTTTTCCTTTGTACCTCTTAGCGGGTTATTTTCTTAGCTTTCAAAAACCTCTGCCTTAATAAGATAGTTGATAATATTATTCCATGTGGATAAGACAGAAAAAATTAAGATCTGGTAAAGTGGAGGGCAGTGGTGGTAGGAATTTGGCTTTATACTTGCCACCTCTTTTTGCCACTTCTTGGCTGCACTGTAAAGTCACATTTCTTCTTTGGCCAAGGGGCAACAGTGGAAGAATATCTTCTCACTCAGTGCTCACCCTTTGAAACACTGAATGCTTTAAATGCTCGGGTGGTACAATGCTGTTAGATAGACTGGATACCTCTGGTCCTCTGGATCTGAGATGAGTATTTATGAGAGTCCTGGTTGTAGCCTTGGAAATCTGCCTCAACTGCCTGCAGCCTCCTGGAATCACTTGCCTCATTTCATTCCATGCCTTTCAGAGCTTACATTTTGGTGTCCAAAGATAGACAGTTTTCTGAGTACTGGTAATTTCACTCAAATGAAACAAATGCACTTTGGGAAATCTCCAGCCTTTAAGAGATTAGACTGCTAGGAAATGAGAGAGCTGGTTTAATTCATGAAACCTTTAGTAAAGAGCTCCTTTATTTGCAGCCTGAATAAAGAACAGTATTTCTTAATTTCTCTTTCTTCACAGGGCTTTCCATAATCTTTTCCTCTGTCACCTGTGAGTCTCTGTTGCTCCAAGATGGGAAAATTGTAGCTGTAAAAGGTGTTTGGATTTTGGGATGATACATACAAGTATACAGTAGAGCTTGCTGATACCTCTTGGGCTTCCCTTAAGTGCACTGCTTTACACTGGCAGAAAAGCTCAAGGGTGTTGGGACATCATGGTAGCTACATGGAGCTCCTGCACACACAAATGTACTCCCATCACAGAAGAAATATAGTGAAAGTGTTTATAATCTGGCTGGCTTGGGATTCTTTGGCTTGAAGGTTGTCTCACGTGTGTAAGATTTATTTTTGTTAGTTATAAGGCTCCTATGCCTTAAAGGAAAAAAGAACCTTGGGGCATGCTGAAAATTAGAATTGACTAAATTTAATTAAGAAACATAACCATTAACTTCCCAAGATTATTAAGATGGCATTTGCATGTTTACAGTGACTTTTTAGATCAGAGAATAAAAAAAACCAATCTGTAGCCCATCAGGTTTTCATGAGTGAAAACAGCACTAAGGTGAAAAGTCCAGTTACTTGGCATGCATAGTAGCACATTTCAGTATTTACTGTTTGTTATATTTTGAATGAGCTGTCCATATTTTCATATGTTTGTCTGCCAAGAGGCATTTGCCTTATACTGTAAAAGTCCTTATCATTTTATTTATTTCAGCTTCTTGACTGACATTATCCTTGTTTCATATTGACCTTTCCCAAAGTTAAAGAGCAAGTCAACTTTTCTCTTAACTTTTATTTCAATTGGCATTTTCCCTTTGTTATTTCTCTCTTCATGCAAAGCTATTAATTTAATCATAACACCTTTGGAATGCTTGGACACTCCCTTGGTGTGGTGAAACCTGTTCTTCTAAGGGGAAAAAATTCACTCAATAAGAAAACCCGAAGACTTGAGAAAATTATTTATAATTTGGGGAAAAAGAAACAACAAACAAAAGAAACTCAGTTTTATTTGCATTTTATGTGTGCAGACTTTAGTATTCATTCAAATTACTCAGACAATTTGTTACCACAGAATAGGAACAGCTCCTAGTTATACTGAGAACAGTCACTTTCAGCTTTCCAGCAGCCTCCCCTTAAGCACCTTTGCTTACTTGATAGAATGTGTTCTGTCCAGTAGGTGGGTGCGAGTCCCTGTCCACTTCATGCTGTGATTTTGTCTCCTAAATAAATGCAAAATGTCAATGAGTTATTCACAGTGATAGAAATCAATATCCATATTGTCCAAAAGGTAAAAATGTTTTCTGTTCCAAAATTTATGATCTTAAGGTATGTCTGATGCCAGCTGGTAAAGTCTGGGATTAAATTTCCCTTTTCTTTCAATTGCTTGTCTTTATATATGAAAAAATATTCAGAAGTTACCCTCTGATGTGAAATTTCATGTACTTGTATTCAGGCCAAAAGCAAATGCTATGCATGTGTGAAGGCTTACATACTTTTCCAAACTTGAAAAGGAAAGCATGAAATTAAGTATTATTCTTACTTATTATAGAAAGAACAAAGTCATGCGCTGGTGTTCTTCAGTGTTTCAGGAAATATTTTATCTTTAGTACAGAGGCCCCAGGGCTGCCATGCATGGCTGAGCCTGAAGCCTCTTTTAAGCTGCATATTCTTGCACATTTCTTCTGGAACCTGTGCCTACATTGCTGTTGTTGATGCTTGAAAAGGGAGAAAATTTTATAGGCGGTTAGGCTGGGCTGAGCTCCCAACTGCTAAAACTGTTTTGCTGTAAGTAAGAAGAGAAGTAGATGAAAGTTGTTGTCCCTCTTTTATTGCTGGACTGTAATTATGCCATTGGGAAGAGGCCCAGGACAAGAACAGAGGTCGTTGTGGGGAAAGGGCCATCGTGTATTCCGTTTTCTAAGTCTGGAAATAAATTATTAATACCATTATAAATAATGAGTTGTGCCTGTTTAGCACCATGCAGACTTTCTCTGGCAAGCTGCTGAATATTCTCATTTTGATCCAAGAAGGGAGACACCCCACGTTCAAAGCTCTGTTGTTAGAGACTCATACATTCATCATCAATCTGAAATCGTATGTTATAGCTAGATCTCACTCCATAGATCTATTTTACAGGAAACCTTTTGTTGACAAATTCTGAGAACATCGGGACAAGAAAAAGTTCTCTATGCTTAGAGTTAGAGGACCTTAAAATACTGTTGCATAATAGTTTTCTAAGGACTGCTTTCTAAGAATGACTACAATTGCTGTGGTAAAAAGATGAAGCCCTACACTTTCTACTATCATAATAAATGTCACCAGATCTTTAATTGGCTGAGTTTTGTGTTGTCATAAGAATTCAAGACTTCCAGTAATTAAGGACTTTTTCCAGTGTAATTTCTGACTTGGTTGGGTGTTTTTTATTGTCTTTACCTTGAAGGCAGCTTTTGAAAGTGCTTTTTAAAAATTATGTTCTTTAAAGTAGAGGCAAATGTTTTGAGGAAGTCTCTTTGGTAGAAGGGGAAATGAATTTATGGTTTCATGCTAACAAAGAACTTGGTGAAATTATTTGCATGTTTAGGAAAGAATAGGACTCGTAAGTTTATATGAGACCTTACATTGGATAGATTAATTGTCAGTAACCTAGAATTGTATTACCAACATATGCAACAGGAAAGGGAAAACACATTTTAGGATAGCAAGGGGTAGTGATTATCAAGTCCGCTAATTTATGTTACCCTTTATTTTTAACCATCTGTTAACAGGGAGGAACTACTAAGTCCTTTCTTTCATTGCCAATAGCTGTTTCACTGTGACTGTTTAGCTTATCCGTGTATTCTTTTTTCTTGTCTGGCCACATTTTTGTACCAGAGTAGAACAGAATTGTCATTTCAGCAGTGGTGAAAATGATGAGGCTTACCTGTAAATAAGTTTAGCTTTGAGATTTTTAGACTAGTGTAATGTGCTATTAACATGTTAAGTTTAGAAGGAAATAACACAAAATATTTGTGAGCCTTGTGAAGGTGACATTCAGCCAATGTTTGCTGGCTGAATTTAAATTGCAGATCAAGTTGTACTAGTATGGTGCTGATAAAATAGCAAGGTATTCTATCTTCAATTAGCATGTTGCAGTCTTGTCTTTTCTAGCAGTTCTGTTATTCAAGGCAGGGCAGCTAAAAGCAGCCCTGGTCTAATTACAGGTGCCTGATTTGAAGGCAGGAGCCGGTTGTATCTTCAGCTGTCTTGCAGACCTGTCCATCTCTATCCCCAAAACTTTGACGAAAGGCCATTTGGAAACTGGAAGCATATGGGAGAGAGGGGACAAAAGGAAATTGAATGGGAAGGGAAGCAGCTGATTGGCCACGGAGACTGGGTGTGATGAAAAACTACTGAGAAGCCTGAGCATGGTGGGAAGGGTGGGACAGGGTGAACAATAGGAGCCATATGGGAGAGAGGGGACAAAAAGGAAATTGAATGGGAAGGGAAGCAGCTGATTGGCCACGGAGACTGGGTGTGATGAAAAACTACTGAGAAGCCTGAGCATGGTGGGAAGGGTGGGACAGGGTGAACAATAGGAGCCAGGAGCAGCTAGGATAGAAGCAACAAAGAATGAATGGGGAACCTGAGAAGGGATGAAAGTGAAAGAAGGAAATAGGGATAGGAACTGCATAATCACGTTTTCTTCCTGTAAGACTTCTGCCTTATCTATGTATAGAGTGGATGAAAAATGAAAATGTTTCTGTAACTTAATTGTTCCATGCCAGGCTGCAAGCATTATTAACTTCATCCTGTTCGTACCCTACTCAGCATGCAAAATGTATTAATTTCTTCATTACTCATCTTTTGCAGCCTTGCAACACTTTTTGTGACATGTGGGACATTGTTGTTACTGTGTTATGGATAGAAAATAAAAGCATATGGATGGAAGTCAAAGCATTTAAAATACTGACATACCAAATATCTATGAATTCATGGTGTCCTCAATAAACAAATACGGGTTTGAGGTTTCGGCAGGCTTAATTTGTATAGCACTGTTATGTAAGGCAGAGTTTGGGGGCTTAATGTTGCAGTCTGAATAGAGTTCTATTAACATAGTCAGTTAATATAAAAAAAATGTTTATGTAATATTATTTGTCTTTATAAAGCGAAACATTTTTGTGAGGCAAAAGATGTTTCATCTTTATCTGGGGTGAAGTGAGCTTCACTACAGGCAAGGAATAATTAACTAAGCCTTCTACCCTGCTTCGTGGAAATGTTACGTATGATTTCTCAGACTTGTAACGTTTTCTTCCAACATATCATTGTTTTGGATTTTGCTAAAGCCTGGTTATGTAAGAATTGCTGAGGGTGAGTGACTGGTTCAAAGTAAGTGAGTAATATAATATTTCTAAGAAATGCTGTCAGTTCTTGTGAACTATCTTTAGTACTTCTTTCTTTCCAGTGGCTTTGTTACAACATGCAACCTGTTACTTTGCTGTTACTATTTCTGTATTCATCAACATGTTTTCTATTGCGTTAGACTAACTTTGGACATGTTTTTTAAATGTCTATGGATATTTTACCTTTGAATTCATAATTAGCTGGCAATAGCAATAAAACCACCTAAAAAGCGTTCTTCAAGCTTAGGAAGATCACAAAAGGGTATGTCAGAACCTGCTACTTGTTCAATGGGACACCTAGAACATATATGAAAGAGAGACAGAATTTATTTTGATAAGCAGTTTGGAGAACACTTTGGTTACAATGACCACACACTTAATCCAAACCTGCTACCACAGGGTAACAAAAGCTGTCCTTTCCAGTGTTTTGAGCATGTCTGTTGTATCTCTGAGTCTTTCTACAAGAACCCAGAACAGAATTCTTGTCTGCCAGTGGCACTTCTTGGTGACTTTTGAAGTCAGGACAAGAAGTTAAAACAGCAGTTCAGTATAAGTTGAGTATAACATTTAGCAGGCTGACTCCAATAACAATGTGGACAGACCTGTAATGAACACGACAATGCTGAAGTGAGATAGATGTATGAGGAAGAGAGGAAAGAAGGAGGAAAAAGCTGTACTGTTTCTCCTGGAGGACTTTGGCAAAAGCTTGGTTTAACGGTAAAGAGAGGTTCATCCTGATTTTGCTTAGCTGTTTCTTTTTAAATACTTTGGCTCTGTCTCCTTTGTTTCTTTCTAGGAAGAACTGACCAATTTCTCATTGCCTTCACCAGTTTTCTTATGCAGAACATCTAAGCTTTGGACTTACATGTGGCTTACCTAGTACAGGAATATACCTGTTTGAATGGGCTTCAGTCAGTGGAAATTCAGTGAAGTGTTTCTTATTGGTAATACTCAGGTCAGGGATGACAAATCCATTTGCTTTATTGCCCCAGTTTCTCTGTTGTGGTCATTTTTCAGTGTTTTGCTTTCTGAATTCAAATAAGTCATGCAGAGAAGTTACCAGATTAAACTCACCTCTCTAAATTCTGTGCTTACCTACTGAAAGCATTAACCAAATGTAGTGAAAATAAGGCTTTTAATTAACAAAGTATGTAATTTGCGGATACAAGAGCCTTGGCTCACTTGTCACTAAAATATTTGCATAGACACAGGGATTCCAGTAACAGGAATGACATAGGAATGGCTATTCCCAGATAACAAGCCTGGAATCAATATAATACGTAACTCTACATCTAGCTTAAGTGCATGAATAAGCAATTTTTCAGGCCATTCACTAAAGTGTCTTCCTGGCATTTGGACTGTTTTGTGAAGGATATCTTATAGCCTTACATAAGTCAGCTTAATTTATGGTGCATGCTACTCTTGAAGTCAAGCTATCATACTGCAGTAGATCCTTTTTGTAAGTTGAAGTTGGATTCATTAATGACTTGGGGAATACATTTATACCCTGTATGAAGAGACGTAATATTTTTCTGTTTTGTTTGTCCCTGATTTTTGAGGTTTTAAAGAAGTATGTCAAATGTCAACACCAATTTGAATTTATGACATGAACTACTATAATGTTTATGATACCTACAGCTTCTGAGCTGTGAAGGAAGGACAAATGATATGGAGAGAAGGAAGCTTCATTGCTTTCTTTCCCTCTCTTTCATGTTCAGGTAGCACCCACTGGGGACATAATTCATTCATTACTTTATGAAGTGTTAGGAATATGCAACTATTACCATAATAGTAATAGAAGTAATAAAAATTTTTTGAGTATGTTGCTTCTCCCTTTGGTAATAAGCCACAGATATAAAAGCTAGATAAAAAGGAGAAAAGCATTGGTGGATTCTCACTGGGAAGTCTTGTTTCAGAGCAGTATTTTATTCCTGGAACAGCAAGCACTTCTTTTGTTAGCATCAGTTCCTTCTTGTGTACTTCTTGGTACACAGTACAGAATGGAAAGGGAGCACGAAAGACATTAAAGGAAAAAAAGATAAAACAAGAGTTAGTAGATAGGTTTAATTAGTGGACAAAAATGAGAAGGGGGAGTGGAGAGAAAGGAGCAGTGGAGAAAGTAATGCAGTGTAGGTGGGAGCAACTGGTTAATACCGTGAGCAACCTCAGGCTCTTTTGAGGAAGACTGGAAAACATTAAAGAAAAGCAGGAAT
>NW_009952801.1:6429312-6436136 GCF_000747805.2 Chaetura pelagica
ATGATAACATGGATTTACAAACAGCAAACTGGCAAAAAAGAGTTAATTAAGTTATATCCTGACAACAGAAAATAAAATGTGAGGGGACATTTTAGCTGTGAGGCCCACTTCAGGTGGCTGAAAAGTAGTGGAGTACTAACCATGTTCTATTTTTTCCACAGCCTTGAGAAAACCCCGTGGCTGCAGTGTCACTGCTGATCTGCTTTTACATTTCATCACACATTAGTTTTTTGAAGTTCATTGTTTGTCTTCTCAAAGCTTTTGTTAGACTTTTTTTCATTTTAAAGGTAGATAGTTGTGAGGGATGATTACACCTCCTTTATACTATTAGTATAGCAGCTTATATAATGATGAAAGAGAATTAGGAGTAAATAGCCTGCCTCTGTAGAATTAATTCCATAACTTACTGGAATTTTACTGAAACAAATGCCACTAACAAAGCTGAAGAGCTAAATGAAAGGGAACACATACTCTGAGCTTGCTATTAGATAGTTGGAGGGCATACCTCTGCTGTTACATTATCGTTTGACATTCATTTGGGTATTGTTTTCCTTATTCATTTAAAAATGAATGAGAGGGAGAAGGAAGTAGCCATCCTGAGCCTATATTGTTTCTACAAGGCTAGCTTATAAACAGATTATCAAAACAAACATTTGTGCCACTCTTCATTCCACAAATAGAGAGCTATTTGATAGTAGTCAGCATGGTGCATCTCTTAGAGGACTTGAATTTAATACCAGCGTTAGGCTTTATGTAAGAAGATAGCCTATAAAACTGGAGCCCTGCTTTGCTGTGTCGATGGGTCTGGAGCTCAGAATAAAACTGGGTTTCCTGCTTTAGCTGTAGCTTGGTCTTAAAATAACCTGATGAAATTATAGTTCTGATTACAGACAAAGTGAAGGACTTAGAATATTCTCCTAATAAAGCCATGGGATGACACAAGGCTTAGTCATCTGTAGACTGTCTGTAAACGGACATTTCAGAGAGGGAAACAAGCCTTTGAAATTGGATAATTTGATTTGCAATCAGGCCTAATTATTTTAAGAACACAGAAAACCTTTCTTTTTGGCAACAATAATCATCTGGAATCCAATTAGAGGAGGACAAGCCATTTTAAGTATAATGGATGCCACACAGCATCCATCAGGAAACTGATGTCTCAGAGGAGACAACTATGTTTGAACTAGATTCCACCTCTCATTTTTCTTATTGCCATTTCTGAAATAAACAGTTGTGCTCAAGGGACACATCACCCTCAAGGATAAATAAAATGTTTGCAGCTGAAATTACATTCAAAATCAACCCATGATAGACAGAAATTTAAAAGTCCTGGGGAAGTCTTTGTATTATCTTCTGAGTATTAAGCAAGTGTACAGAGGCAGAAAACACTTCAAGAAAGTAAATAACACCAGAATAAACATGGCCATCCTTATTAAAAATGCAGATTTCAGAGCACCATTAGTGAACTGAAAAACAATGTCTAATTTAGAATTAAGAGAGTTTAGGTTAGCTCTTCTCTGGCATTTCTTTTTGCATTATATAACTTGGGTAAAGCTTTATAAATTGCTAGTGATATTTAAAGGCTTTGTCATTTAGCAAATTGAGCTTATAAATGAGTGTATGTAATATGGAGCAAGCCAATGAACTGGTCAATTGACACTAGTCTTATAGATTCATCATGGGGCAAAGGCAGTGCTACCTTGCATAAGAATTAGAGAGTATCCAGTGTGAGCCTAAAGGTTTGTTGCCTGTATAGTTTTGCTGGAGGCAGGCCAAAGGCATACTGTATTATTTACACAGTGATAAGCTTTCCTGATTTGCTCCACTAGATGTGGATAATTATCACTCACTTTAGTTTTTTTCTGTATAAATGACACAGATGTCCAGACAACATATTTATAGTTTCACCCCATCTGTGCTCATTTTTCTATAAATGTCCTATTAGTGCAGTAATCATCCTGTTTTATCAACATTATCTGCAGTGTTTAACAACATGCAAAGATGTGACTAATTTTCAGCCTTCATTAAAACAGAACATACCCAGCTCCCACCCATCCCAATATCACGGCACAGTTGGAAATTTTCCTGAGTGTCTTGGTTGGCTTTGCTTTGGTGGGTTTCTGAGGCTGGTTTCAGTCCAAGACATCCAAGACTGATACTGGTGCTGGAGAGCAACAGAAAACAAATCCCCCCAGCTTGTGTTCATGTCATTATGCAGCTATGTTTATCAGGTTATCCAGAAAGAAAGAACTCATAGAAATATATATGTATATATTCAGAAATTAAGGGGTATGCCTCCTCTGGATATTGCTGGGTGGAATGAGATACCTCACTAGAGACCTCAAACCCAACTGTGTGTCCTACCAACAGGAAAATAATGTAGTGTATGGGAACTGCTCTGCTGTCGTTTGCTTCTGCATATGGTTGCAATATATGTGGTTGCACTATATATGGTTGGTTTTCTCCTCTTCTCAAACATTTCCACAACTCTCTACTGCAGAGGCCAGCCTGCATTGGAAGACTCCGCAGTGTTTAGCATAAAACGTTTTTTGAAGTCTGTTTCAATAAATCACCTCAAATCCATTGACCTTTCTCAGACTTAGCCATAGAAATGTTGTATAATTATTAGGAAATTTATTTGGGAATTAATTAATGGTCATTCAGATAAAGTTTATTTCTAAATTGGTTGTTTATATTTTTTCCAGTCATGTCCCCTAATTTCTGAAAGCTAGCACTGCAATTTGCAGTTTAATGACCTAGAAAAAAAGTATTTCTAGAATCACTACTATGTTAAATGATAAAACTCAAAGAAAACAATCCTGAATCATAAAACAGCTAGGTATTTCCAGTCCCAACCTTAAAACATTTTCTATTTAATTAGAAAAAGCAATTGAGGAGACGGGGTCAAGACCTCCAAACTCAGTCTTACTTAAGAGCAAAACATTACAGCAGTGGAACTTCTAATGAGAGCAGAGTTTAAAATGGAAACTGTGTTATCAGAGGCACAGGGTTCTGAATGCCCTCCTACTTAAAGATGTATTGAAGTACTTAAAAGTAATATTAAAATACACTTCTAAAGAAAAGTAGTATTAAGGTTCATAAGGTAAATTCCTGCTTCTGCAAGTTTTGAAGTTATTTTTTCAATTATGTGTACCAGCAGGTTTGTTAGCACTAACTCCTGTTTCCCCAGGAAAAGTAAACTGGATACAGTGGCATAGCTCAGTCTGGTAAACATTGGCTGCACGTAACTGAAGCACTAGCAAAGAAACCACTGACATTTTTCCAGTTTTGGAACTAGGGTTGTGCTTGCATGTTTCCAGTGTAAATGGAGCACTCACAGAAGAACTGTGCCTATACCACCTTATAGTAGTCCCTATGGAAATGGAAGGTTATAGGACTTCCTCCTCTAGACGTATAGGCAAGTAAACCGATGATCTTACTGAGGTAAAATAGCACTTAAGCTCTGCAGTTTCTCCATTACTTAAGATTTCAGAACTCTTTAGGCATGAAGGAACTTGTGCAAGAAGGAACTGAAGATTCTCAAAAGCAATTGGAAGGCCCATGGCTTATGAGATCTGTCACAGGGCACCTCTAGGGTCTTTGCTAAGGGACTACATTTTTTTAAACTTCCCAAAATTCTAATATATTTTCTCTGTGTTGCTGTGAGTGAGTTAAAATTCTCACTTTGGAGAGTCAAACTTTTTCTACTAGTCTTTTCTGTACTGATAGGATTCCAGTATGCTGCTGTTTGTGTACCAGTAAGATCTGCAGCTTCTGCTTGATGTGAGTGCTGCAAGCATATTGCTGGAAGGGTAAAACTGCATCTTCTAACTGTAGCCAAAAAAATTATTTATTTCAAAAAGTTTTGGTCTGTAATGGGGTTAGAGGAAATTAAAGTAGCCTTTAATTCTGTGTTATAGGAACTTCCTCTGAAGTTTCAGACTACCAGACTAGCAGGCTAAATTCAGCAGCAGGGGTGCCTGCAATTAACTGTATCTGTTCTATTTGTAGTACAAAGGATATGAACGGCCTACATAGCTTAAAAGAAAGGAGGCTAAACAGAACTGAAAAAGGTACCCTGCATATAGCACTCTAAAAGGAAAGGAATGGATCTCTTCCAGTCAGCAG
Organism: Chaetura pelagica; assembly: GCF_000747805.2. NCBI lineage: Eukaryota > Metazoa > Chordata > Aves > Apodiformes > Apodidae > Chaetura > Chaetura pelagica. The sequence continues at coordinate 6,433,441 of NW_009952801.1, forward strand.
TTTAAGATCATAGCTAATGTGAAGACTTGGATTAAATTTATGCAGGTGTGCTGTCTAGTCAGTAAAACATCCTGGAAGAATTTCTGTAGAAGAGGTTGCTTGTAATGTAGAGCACACTGCTGAGAAGTGTGGAAAAGTGAGCAATGCAGATGATTTTAGGCACAATTAGCAAGTTCATTTTAGAGGAATGCATGGGTAGCTCAGGGGATTGGTAATAATCTTGAGATCTTAATCTCTAGTGCACCACTTTGAATTTAACCTGGTTGTCAATGCCAATCAAAAAACATTGTCCTTGTTATTGATCTCTCTGAAATGACTCGACAATGTCCTTGGAAGACAATCCAGAACCTGCAGTTGACACATGAAAACCTTGAGATAAAAGAATTTGACATTAAAGTAATTTATATAAAATAATTTAATATGCATGGTGGTTAACTTACTACGTATATTTTGCAAACTCACTCAGCAGGATGTCTTTACAGGGAGGCTGCCAGAGAGCGTGGGGAGTATCATGTTACTTGCCTCTCGCAATGGGTGCAGGTCTTCAAGCTGTAATGTAACAGTGGAGTGAAGTAACTGTTGACCTCTCAATAAAAGAAAAAGGGAAATGAATTAAAGAAGTAACTGCTATATTTTGTCATTGTTAGAATATCTAGAATCATCAAGAAGTGTGAAATATCACTGCATTTCTTGGTACACTGGATTTTATAATTTCAGGATGTGCTCTTAGAAGGCCAAATTCCTGAAGGATGAAATGGCTGGGATATGCCTCCATGAGATGGAAAGGGTGGCACAGTCATCCCAGCCACATGATTTACACAATCTCCATTTTAGTAATCAGTCTGCCTAGCCTGACTGCAGGCACCATTATTTAGTTCCCAGAGGCAGCAGATGTGAGGAGACTTAATGAAGTATCCTACTCAGAAATCAAGAGGCAATATGCACACAGAACCAGTGGACCACCTTTCCCACTGTGGCTGGATTTGACTTTCAGTGACTTTTCAAAAGCCCTTTGAAAACACCCCCAAACGTGAGACTCTGGAGGACTTTGTCCCTTTTCATCTCAAAAGTGATATTAAAACAAGGTTCCTTGGCTTCAAGTGGGATTAACACTTAGTATAGTGAGTATATTGGTGTTGAACTGTCATCTAACTTTCTTAAGAACATTGCAGAAATTATTTTTCAGTTTTTAATGGCCTTTACTGGTGGTAAATGTAGGTATGGAAGACAAGGAAAGATCTATTTCCCTTGGTCACTATACCCCAGAAGGTCCAAAGAATTAGGAGAACTCCTGATTCAGAAAGCAGAGGAAAGGCTGGTATACAGTCAAAAAAAGTGAAAAAAAGTGTAGCACTCAAGCTTTGAATTTGTTTCATATTGTTAGGAAATCACACACTGGTGGTTTTACAGTCCTTTTAATAGTTCTGGAAAGTGGAGAGATTGTCGGTTCCAAGTTTGTTTTGCTTTATCTAGCAAAATGTTAAAGGTGGCACAGTTTGGTAAACTTCCCATTTCAGTCAGCGGAGCTACTCTGTCATCTGGCTTTAGACTACTAGATACTCACTGATGTCATTAGTTCGGACACATGATAAATATGCAGTAAATGTTGTGTGTATTCAGTAACTGACTAAGGTAGGTTTTTACTCCAGGGCTAGTGAACCAAGACCAAATTAACTCTCGATCAGGAAAGGTAAAACACTTAGAACATCTATTAAAACAGGTTAATATGACAACATTTAAAGTAAATTTGCTTAGGACAAGTTTTGGGACTTTATTCACTCATAATATGTTCCCATAATAGGAAGAATTAGGAAAACTAACATTGTGTGTCTCTTTGGTAGGGAAGCTCCCCCACATCAATTTTGTCCATAGAATATGCTTATTCATTCTATCTATTTCATTGGATTTCACTGGAATGAAGAGTAGAGGACTTCTCCCAAAATTGTTTTTCACTAGATCTCTGTTTTTCAAAAGCACAGGACTTTCTCTTTCAATAGGAGGAAGAAGTGATTGCCCATGTCTGCTGAAAATGCAACCTCTTACTGTCGACATCTTGCAACAAAAAGTCCTGATGCTGTGAACTCCGAGTCTCACCTGGTAGACTCTAATTCCAAAGGCACATGACAGTGAAATTCTCTCTAGAAAAAAATGAGAACTTTTGATCATACATTGCCAAACATTTAAATTCTTAGAAACAAGAGATTTCATAATTTAATGCTGTATGTTGACTGTTATATCCCCAGAGATCCTATAAATGTTTCATTAGAACAGCTTTGCTTCAATTTTGTTGCCAATAGAATCCATCATTTCCTTGCGGCTGAATTTTTTGAGGGTAAGTAGCTTTACAAAGATGATGAGTTCTGTTTGCATTTCTGATAAATTTCAGACATATGTAACGAAACCAAAAAAATGCAACACAACATCTAATGTCAGGCCTACCTGGTCACTGACAGTAAGGGAGGTTTTGCATGTAGTCTTATGGGCATTGGATTCCTGAGGCTGAATTACTGTTTTACAGCTACCCCACAACAGGTATGTTGAGCTTGCAGCAAGGCATGTCCAGCAAGTCTTGTGCCTGCCACAAGTCTCCTTACTGCTTTCCTGTTGTGGCAAGTATACAGTGCTCAGATTAAAATGTATGCTGATCTTTTGGAGCATGTGGTGCTTACGTATTCAGGAGCAAAAGTCTTGGATTT
>NW_009952801.1:6436154-6441257 GCF_000747805.2 Chaetura pelagica
TTTATTTACTTATTTTTGTAACCTTCTGGCCAAGGTAATGCCCTTGGTATAACCACAGTTTTTGTGTGATAAAAGTTGTAGAACTGTATAGATAACCTGAAGATTTTATCTGCAGTGAATGTGCTCCATGTCAGAGCTCAGATGTTTTAGTTCTTGGCTGTTGTAGGCTGAATCTGAACCTGGATCTGAGCATCCATAGGACATCTGTCATTCCTGTGCTCAGTTTCTCTTCCTGCTTTCCCTGAGTAGGAAAGAGAAAAACCTAACAGGATAAACTGGAACACTGAGCGTGTGTTGATGGCTAGGAACTAAGAATTGGAAACTGAGCCCAGGGAATGTGGCGGGAAGCTGGAAGAAGGATGAGAGGAAAAAGCCCTGTGGAAAGAAACAAGCAACTTTGATTCAATATTTGATGTAGACTACCATCCATAAAATGTTTATTTTTTTCCTGTACTTGAGTGCTTACTTGAAGTTAGAGCCAATTTTAAATCTAATTTATTAACCATATTTATTTAAATGTGCATCTATGCAGTTGTTTAACATTTTCTCTTAAATTTGTAGATCAGTTCACTTATGAAATAAAACTCCAAGACAATTAACAGAGTTGAGTACATAGTAGCAATAGCTAAAAAAGCCAATATACTGCATTAAATGGAATTATTAATGATGTGTAAGAATTCTGTTGAGGAAGAGGTTTTCAAGGCACAACTGGATTCTGTATGAATGAACAAACATTTTTGCAGGAATACGTTGTCTCTACAACAGTTTTGAATTAGCAATTGATCTCTTCTAACATTTCTGGGTTTTGCATTTGCCTGCATGGTTTCCTACTGATGAATGTTGCTGTGGCATCCTGGCCAGTGACTGAAAACCACATGGGAAGTCTTTCTATCCTATTAGTAGGTATGTCTAATGGGCATATTTCTGTGAATGCATGTGAATCTTAAGGTATAGCAATAACTCTTGAAGTGATATCAACTGTTAGTAACAATATGGGCTGTAAATTAGAAGCCTAGGTGAGATTTGTTTTTCCACAAAATACTAATTTATTGATGTTTTGTGTATTCACTCTGTGTTTTCTTGACAAAATCAGAGGGGAATTAAGTTGTCTTACACTTTGAGTCCTAATTTGAGCTTTAGTTTCTCTTCTGTAAATCTGTTTATGGATGCTCCCACTGGACATATTACAGTGGTGGCAAGTACTGTTTGGACATGTTTTCCACTGTTCCTTTCTGCCCTATAGTCAGGTCAGAAAGCAAAAGCTGAAAAGCTGCAATTTTGTAACTGTGTGGCTGAGAGAATCAAGGGCTTTATACGTCATATTTTCTGTGATAATAAATATATTGAACTTTTTAAGATGTTAATATTTCATTGAAATATTAAGGTGTCACCTGTAAGAAGTGTGGCAAGTATGTGACTGCTTTCTTGTTATAGATTTGTGACCGTGCTCTTTTTTCTTATGTTTCCATTAAAAAGAAGAAGCAATACAAAGATAGAAGAGTTATGTGTCCAAAAGATGCAGCTTGGGAGGAGGCAAACAGCCAGGATTATTCTCACTTTGTGCCTTTTAAGAAAACAGTTAGGATTCTTTGGTTGGTAATGAGGTGGCCATAATCTCTCTGGTGCCCATCCTGCTCCTGATAGATGAAAAACTGTGGAGTGAGTGTTCTCAAGAACAACTAACCACACCTGCTCTTTGCCATTCATAAAGGTTTCTCTGGGGGAATTAGCTTTAGAGACTTTGTATATACCTGAATTGTCCTAGCTGTGACTGTGTCTAGGAATGGCAAGTCTATCTTTTCAGTTTAATTCTCTATAGTCTCTCACACAGTATCAGCAATGCTCAGGAGCATGCTATCTTATTTTATTATAGGCATACATTGCAGGACTTTGTGGACAACCCACATAAAAATGTTTCTGTTTCCTGACTTTTTACTCCCTTGAAATACAGAAGTAGCTTACAGAAGGCAGTAGAGCTGTGTCAAAGATTCATTATGTGCTCTGCAGTGACATGAGTTCATTCAGCACTGGTGACAGCTGATTTGTACTGATGGAGACTTCCCACATGTTGAACACTGTTCAACATAATCTGTGTTTGTGCCAGAATTCATTGTTTCCCACCTGTACGGTATAATCTGCTTCTAATGCCTGTGACCTATTTTTAAATATTTATCTTTATAACTGCGTATGTTCAATATTTATAGAAACACCACCAAAATGGTCTGTAACAGAAGTGCAGATAACAAGCAGCTCTCTTCAATTTGAGGTATATTCTTAAAATAAACTGCTATTTGTTGTTCAGTTACTACTCTGTGGAAGAAATAAAATCTTTTAGGATGTATCCACAAAGAGCAGTTGATCTCCAGATTGTACATAGCTTCCACTGTCTTTTGCATACCTGTCTGAGCAAATGAGACTTGCTCTTTACTTTCACAGTAGAGCTGACTGCTCTGTTATCAGTAGTTTGCCATCAAAACTGCAAATAAAAATATGATGAAGATACTGTCTACAGATGAAATGCTTGTAAGTTAAACATGCCACGCAATAGAACATTCAGATTACAGACCTTTTTTAAAGCTTAAAAAGGTTTTATAATAGAGATGATACTAAGTTACACAAAAACTACACTAAAGTTAGAAAGACCCACCTGTTTGCTAACAGCATAACAAATAACAAACCATAGCAGTTTAATCCAATGAGGGATTAATTAATATGATCTGAAAAGCAAATCATATGGTGGTTTTTAGAATGGAAACTGTCAGGAGAGAAGACTAGCCATGTATGTAACACTGCACTATAGCATTTCTTGCTAAAGAATTAAGCAATGGTCAAAAAAACTGCTGAGGTATCACATCAATAGATTAAACTGGTAATCGAAAGGTATAGTTTGAAACCCAGACAGACTTTTCATAAGATTGTTTCCAGAGGCTGCAAATTCTTATCAGTCCAAATATTAAGAAGTAATAGCAGGGAAATTTCCAGCATTTTCAATCAGTTTTTAGTTTATATATGTATGGCTGTTTATGCCCTTACAAGACACAAGTTGCAAAATGACCACATGGGAAAGGTTGCACTCAGTGCGAATAAATGTGGCATCTGCCAGTAGACTTGTCACAGCCATTGCTCTGCACAGGCAAAAACAAAGAAAGGGAAGGCAGAAAAGAGACTCCAGCTCAGCCATGTGGTACATGCCAGTCCTCCTTTTCTGAACATCCAGAGTTCAGTTACTCAGGGATCTTCCATAGCCTGGAAAGTATTGGCAGGCTGACTCTTGAGCAGGATTCTTTGCTGAGAGTATCTCATACTGTGATCAAAGAAGGCAGGATAAAGGTTAGACATTAACATAAAAGGCAGAGATTTTCTTTCAAATATATCTGTAAATACTGTAAAAACTTGCAGATCTTTGTACATCTGTTTGACTGAAGCCCAGCTCCATTTCTACATGACATGGGGCGATATGCATGACTTCCCTCAGTGCCTTTTCACCCATTTAAGCTTTTTTTTTTTTTTTCTCTGAAGAAATTATCCACTTTATGAAAATATGCTTCTCGAAGTGGAATCATAGATCACCAAAACAGTGTGAAATGTCTGTTGGACTAAGGCAAGTGTTGTACTGGTGAGTACTCTGGTTAACAGTCAGCTGAAGCGAGCCAAAAGATGTGAGGAAAATCTGTAGGAGTTTAAAGTGAAAAAGTAGGTATTTATGTGTGATCCTTATTTACATATTTAGGCTGAAGAGAGACTTAAAACTCATTGTCCTGTAAGATGTGTAACTATCACATTGGAAAGTTAAGAGCAACTGGCACATCAGTCTAGATAAACAGCTGGCAGACAGATTATTTCAGTGCAGTTTACGCAAACTTCAAAGTCTACCATACTGCAGTGGTCCACTAGAACCATCAACCTTACCTCAGCAATTTGTTGTACTTTTCCATTACCCTATCTTAATAATTTTTGGGAAGTCCTCCTGCTCTGTCCCCTCTTCTCGAGCTCCCTTATGGGAAGCACTTCTACTCTGTGCCCCTTACGGATCATGAAGGAAGACATTATTTCAGTTTTCCCTTGTCTTATCATGTGTGCTGATGCAATAAAGGCAACTGTAAGCAGAACAGTACTGGAGAGGACCCCAGCCAGACTTTTAGGAAGACTGAAGGCACGACTGCCACTACTGTCTTTATCTGACTGTTTCTGCTCTGTACTGTAGTGACTCATCCCATGGGGAATGATAAAAAAGGGGGTTTAACAGAGAAATGTGTGTTTTCAGTGGGGGAGCAGAGGTTTGCTAGCAATGAGGTAAAAACATCTGTGCAAAGCAGTTTAACAGCTCTGTGACTGGCTGGCTGAGATCTCTTGCCAAATGAGTTTCTTTACTTAGATTGAAAGTAGCTAAAGACTGTTAGCTTCGTATTGGTGGCTCTCTCACAGGCTGCAAGAGCAGTCACTGAAATGGCTGGGAGGTGACTACTGGGAGTTGGCAACATCAGTTATCATGGGCTATTTTTTGATCTCAAGTGGTGCTCCTGTGCTGTAAGAGTTCTGCCTAATGTAAAGAGTGGTTTTATCATTGCTGAATGAAGGCTGTTCCCAAGGCACAAGGCTAGCCAACTCAACAAGTTTTAAAACAGTGTTCCTGTGGTGTTAATTCACTTAATGTATTAAATACAGGATTACGTTTTACTAGCCAAGTGTGGGATGTAGGATTCATATTCATCCCTGAATTCCTTGCACTTGCTGCTTATGCAGCTCCTGCTTGTTTCACAGCTCTCATACTTGCTTCTTATGGGCCCTGATAATACGTATTGGTTTATCAAGGCAATCGGAGCTATCACTGTGCATGTCTCATGTAACTGTCACTAAGACTCAGGCCACACATTCTCAGAGTGATTTCAGCCAGTGTCTCACCTCCTCGCATAAAACAAGAGAAGGAAGCTCCTCCTGTTCTCCAGAGAGAGGCTTGTGTCAGCAGATCTGTTATGGTCTGCACCCTGCCTGGGAGAGCTGAAAAGAACCGCTGGGAGAGGAGGAGTGCAGTTTATGCACAGCGTGAAGCAGCTTAGTTTCCTGAGGTGTAATTTTAAGCTCTTCTAAGATTCTTAGGAGTAA
>NW_009952801.1:6441324-6452163 GCF_000747805.2 Chaetura pelagica
CTTTTTTAGTATCATAAAATGGTTGGGTTTTTTTACAGCTCTTGCCAGGGCCTTACAGTGTCCATTTCTTAATCCAGCCAGTTTATATATAAAGTTCAAATGTAAACTTCAAATACAGTTGATGTTACTTGTTTCTTAGTTGCTTTTCTGTTTTAGCTTGATTGTTTTACAATGGCAGATCCCAGTGCTTCTGCAGCTTTCAACTGAATTGTATGCTTTTGTGCCATGTTTTAATAGTAAAATAAAATTAAAAATATTAATGTTAACATGATTATTACATTATATGTAGATTTTTAATAATACAAATGTAACAGATTCTCAGGAATTTCAGTTGTAAGGATACTTTTCAAGTAACATTACATTCAAATAATTACTTATTTTCATGGCATACAGAGAGGTGGTGTTTATGTAATGGCAAAAAAAAAAAAAAGTGTTTGGAGAAGAAACCTTCATGGATTTGTGTTTTTATTTTTTTCTTATATGGTTGTGGAAGCTACAGATTCCAAAGAGCCTAAGAAAACTGTTAAGAACATAGTGTGCTAGAAAATACAGGTATTTTGATGCATTAATCATTTTACTCAGCAGCTCCAGGACCATGTTGTTTCTTCTATACTCAAGAGACTGTGGTCAGTCCCTAGTGCCCAAGATTGGGCTGAGAACTGGAACCGCAGTCATTTAGCAGGATGTTTATACTGCTTCAGACTGTGCCTTGGAACATGGGGTAGCCTACTGTGGAAAAGGAAACCATAAGGCAGGGATGAAAACATCTCTGTGTGCCCATGCCAACATATACCACTGGTTCAATGACGCTACCAGTAAATTTCACAGTGGGGAGTGCAGCGAAGGCTGCATAGTCAGGTGTAGTACCTGGAGGTGATGGTGCAGAACATATAAAGAGCTTGAGAAGGGAGCAAGGTAGTCGGTAGCTGCAGTTCCTTTGCTCTTTTTGCTGTCTGTGCTGTGGTCCTCTGTCTTCTTTCAGAAGGTTTATATGTATTTGAACTGTAGTGGTTATTTTAAATGAAAATATTGCAGTATGAAATGGGACGTAGGTGGTTTTTTTGAGCAGAAAAATAATGAGACAAGAATAATTACTGCATGGAGTGAGTTTGTGGGACATAGATTCCTGTCACTGTGCCTTTTATTTTTTTTTTAATAAAATACATCATCTTGAAATTACTTTAACGTGGAGTCCACTGTATTGCAGGAAGAAAGAAATTATTGTAATCTAATGCAGCCGTTATAGGTGAACGGACAATTGTTTATCATTAAATCGTTGCAGGTCTGTTTCTTGGAAGAAGGTCAGTTCCAACATTTATTTCTGAACAGTAAATTGGAACCTGTTTATGGTGTTACACAATTATCTCCATTTATTCATTTTATTTAAATGTCTTTTTACTTCTCCTTTTTTACAAGTTCATGGTAGAATCAGTAGGTCTTGAAAGGCTAACTGCATTGATGCCCATCTTTGAAGGTTTTGGGTTGTTTGGGGTTTTTTTTCCCTCTTTGAAACAACACTATACATACATTATATTAATCAGTCTTGCTTTCTTGAGACATTTGTGACTTTCTACCCTTTGTTAATGTGATTCTCATTTAGAAACAGGAACTGTGAAATGTGCTGGGTAATAAATAGATCTCTTCTAAATAGACATTGTCAAGGAAGAGCAAAGGAGGTGAATTTTGTGAATTCTTAGAACTGAGAAACGTTGATTTCAGAAAAATACATCTTTCTTGGGTCAGAATGGCTTTTGCTTTGCAAGTAAGTTTCTTTTCCTCTTTATTTGTAGTAATGATAACAGGGAAATGTGTGCTGGCAGTTTCTGCAGATGGAGGTTGCAGAGGGCAGGGTGGTAGCTATCTGAATGTACCCACCAGCTTGATATTGGAAAAGCTAGTAGAGTTTTAAGCCTGTGTGGGCACTGCATTGAGGCACTAAGCCTGCCTGGTGTTATCAGGATAATCTCATGGCCATAGCAGTGTTTTGAACTCAGAAATACATGGAACTGAGTACATCATGAGGGAAACATGCCCTGTAAGGCCTCAGGAGAGGACTTTATTTCAAAAGCTGCAAGGTTTAGTAAGTTATTTTCCATCTAGTCTCCCTCTTTCACTTGAGGGAAAGATGACCAGCAGCTCCATACTGGAAAGGCAGAAGATAGCTTTGAAAAGGATTAATATTGCTCTGAGATCTCAGAAGTAATTGAACACTAGTTTCAGAGCCGTGATCTGGAGTAGTTATGTGTGGGTAACGGTTTTTCAGGAACTAACTGAGTTCTGAAGGTCTTTTGTGAAGTTTGCACACAGGTGCCTTCTTACGACATTTGGACTGTAGCTGCAGAATAGTTTTCCAGCCTTGTGACCCCGAGTCATGCAGCTTTATGGCATTTTATTTCCATACCTTTTTAGAGGTAAGTGATAAATATAGCATGACATTGTCTGGAGTCAGCCTGCCTGTAATTAGTGGTGAGATCTCAGCAGCTTCATCTCAATCTGCAACTAGTCTCTTTATCAGAATGTCCTTTAAGATGGAGTGAGGCAAGATCTGTAACAGATGATGCAAATTCTGGAAATGGATGAACTAAGATGATAGTGGAGAGTTTCCCATTTTTTAAGAAAGATTATATGCTATTTTTCATCATCTCTGGCATGCAGGGTGAGTCGTTCATTTTGCCTGCATTTAAAAGACATTTAAGGTAAATCCTTGAGAAGCCCTTTTACATGTGTATTGTCTATCAATTTCATTTTTCTTTTTTTCTGTGGCACATGTACATGTGATTGGAAATGAAATGTAATTTTGTGGATACATAAGCGAGCTCTTACTGAACCAATAGCTAACTAGTTTGTTGCTCTGGGACTCTGAGTTGTGGAGAAAGTGAAAAGTACTAATATTGGGTATCAGGTTTGCTTTGTTGTGTTTCATCAAGTGCATAGCTCTCAATTGACAGGATAGGACTTACGTACTTGGATTGAGTGAAATCAATGACATCTTCACTGTTTGTAATTCCAGTCTTCCTTTCCTTCAGGTGGACTGACTCCTGGTCATTCTCTCTGTATTTATGGTATGTCCAAACCCTGTTTCTGTAGTTTCTGGAGAGTGTTTCTATCCACAATTATGAGTAGCTAGTGGTTGTGTAGATTTTGTGGTAGATCTAGGAATTGGTGTTTTATGTTGGTGAGTAGGGGAAAGTCAGCTTCAAGCACTATATTTGCCACCTTGAGTTGCTAAGACATTGCATGAAATGTGTGTTAGGATATACTACCATGGTCTCAGTGTTCATTTAATTAATTAAACTTTACAGTCAGCAAAGAGAATGCTGGGCCAATGTTGGCTACAGAGAAGTCCGTAACAATGTAGAAATGTCAATTCAGGTATTTACTATTGGATCCTAATTAAGGAAAGAAAAACAAACACAAGTGTATGTAAAATTAGTGTAAATAACCTCATTAGCCAAAATAAATACCTACTTTTTAGTAACATAACTCTAAGAAATAGAAATGTGCATGGCATAAATATAAAAAGTGATACAAAGTGAAGCTGTTCTTTCTGGACACATCAGAAATTATTTGCATTTTTTTCCTAATTCTTTCAATATGCTTCATTATAATATTTTCATTAAACTAAAACTATTGAAAATCACTTCCTGGTAGCTTTTGAAATACTTTGAGTAAAAAAGAGGAAAACTCAAAATTAGGCAGGTTACTGCAGTCAGGAAGAACCTCTACATTTCTGAGAAAAAAAATAAAATATACTGAACAGAAAAACCTACTAGGAGTTACTGTTGCTGCAGCTAAGATGCTCTGCTGAAAATCTCAGGCTCCAGCCTTGTGCAGTACACTGGTGAGGAGGTTTCAGGCTAGGTTCCAGTTTGTCTCTTGTTAAAAGTGAATGTATTTGTGACTCCTGTTTGGTACCAAGCCAGTACTCTCAGTACTTCACCTTAAAATCAGTATTACAGTCTTTTCATGGCAAACCTTAAATGGCTTGTGCTGCCTTCTTTTCCCAGTCCTTAATATGCAATACCTGATGCAGTAATTCCATAAAATATTGTAAAAGCTGTGTAACTGCTCACAAAAAGTTCTGCTTAAAGTGCAAACTGAGCACTTACTTTCATGTTGCCACCTGTATTGCAGAATTTTATTTTGTAATGGAGTTTCCAGCCAGGTTCAAAAGCTCATTTAACAGAACTAAATGTGCTTCATATTGCAGTGTGCTAAGATTTGCCCATCTTAGTTCTGATGAGAGGGAACTTCTACTCTGAATGATTAATGCGGTAAGTTGCGGTGGGGGTTTCAGTATTGCTAGGGTTTATTTAAATGATTAGACTGAGGTTCTCAAAGGACTTAAGAGTGTCTTGAAGAGTAATTTAGGGTGCTTGACTCCGTTGAAGCAGTCAGCCTAGTGTGCATGTTCCAGGACTGATCTGCAGATTTCTAAAACTTGAGTTTGAAATTGGAGAAGAGTTCCCACTGATTTTTGTAGACTTCTTAATAAGAAATATAACTTCTGGAAAAAATACTTGCTTGAGAAAGAATCATTTGAGACTGAAGAAATGCCCAGTGGCTTGACTGGCTTTCTGTGTGTCAGATGAGATCAAGTGAGAAATCAACCAATCCGCTAGTAAGAAATGGACCTTCTGAAATGCAGAAAAGCAAAAATGGGTAATAACTTTTAGATTTCCAGTTTTCTGAACTGTGCTTGCTAAGTGGCATCAGAATTGTGTGAAGTTTTCCTGCAGCTGTTGTTTGCTTTAACATAACAGATTAATTTCTTTGGTTTTTTGTTGGATTATTTTCTGGAATATTACAGAATTCAGACCAAATTTTCAGTGTTTATTTAGAACAATAATAATGGAAAATACCTCTATCTAATGTACTGAGAAAGTTGCCGTCATCTTAATAATTTCTATAGTTCGCTTTTACAAAGCCCCAAAATTACAAAGATACACGTTTGGCAGAGTGAGTAGAAATGTCAGTTTCCTGGTTTGAGCCAGGATGAAGCCAATTTTCCTTTTACTGAGTATTTTATTTTATTTTTTCCTTCAGTAAGCTTTCTTTTAACTAGTAGCAGAGTCAGAGACTCTCCATGGTAAATGCATAACTCTACTTGCTGATTAAAGTGACTAATTCATAAATAAACTGAAGAAAACTTCCTGTATTTACAGTTTTGAGTTGAGCCAGCATATGTCTGAAATAGACTTACAAGTATGGTAGTGACTTGAACTCAAATAAAGAAAGAGCAGTAAGTTGGATAGATACATACATATCATTCTGATTATGTCAGTTATTAGTTTTTTGATACTTTAAGATTTTATTAATCTGAAGTCATACAGGAAAAGTATACTAACAGAAATGTTACTAATAAATGCTTAAAGCAAAAAAGGTAATTTTCTTATATTGATGAAGAGAATTTCAGTCAAGTGTTTTGTTGGGTTTTTTTCATTATATTTGTTATCCACATATATCTGGATATAAACTATGATATTTGTTTGCAATTTCTTCCATTCTCAGTGCTTTTCTGTTCATTCCAATTTTTCACTTGACCTGAAAGAAACAGATTGACTCCCTCTGGTGGTTCTAGTCATGTTTCTGCTTTCCAGAGGGGAACGTCTCAGAGATCTCCCTAGTCTGGACAGCACAAATCATTAATAATATTTTTTAATTTTAGTGTTATATCATTATTTTAAAAGAGCAATATATTTTATTTCTTTCATACAGAAAGCACTGTTAGTGGTAACTTCTTTTGCCATCTGAAATCTTTTGAGTTTGTGGCAGAAATTTACAGTGCATGTTTTCAAGGAATCGAAGCAGACAGTCGTAGTCAATAAAGACTTGGACACGGTAGGGTTGAAATAATTTACTGTGCTGAAAAGAGGAAAAATAGAAAAGGAGGAATTTATGTAAATAGTGTAATAGTGATGATGCTGAGTATGTCACAGAATTACATTAACCATGTATTACATACCTAACTTGGGATTGGTTTCAGCTCAATAAGTTCATTTGATTTTAGAAGTAAACATTTGAAATTTCTTTTTTAGCTAAGACACCTTTTTCATAAACAGTAAAAGTTCTGCATTATTTAGATTACAGCTGTGAACCTGAGGAGTCACTCTCCTTTTTTAAAGTAATTCACTCAAATCCCAAATGACAGCGTGAGAGAGTGAGACTTTTTGTGATTACTTACTGCAAATGATTATGGTTTGGATCTATACTTCATAAAACCATAACTGTCATTGCATTAATGAGACAAAAATTTAAGTAGGCATCTAGGAAGACTGACATTCCCTTGCTTGTGAATTCATAATGCTTTTTGTATATTTTATGTAATCTCTTTTACTGGAGTGCCTGCCTTATGTAATGTTTTAGTAATGGAAATGAGGCCATCAGCATGGTAGTCAAGGTTGTTCCCTGAAAGACAAACTCTGTCTGCAGCAGAAAATAGATTAAATCAAGACCTTTAAAACCTTAACAACCCTTTCATCAAGCTGAGAGGGATCTTTGTCAGAAACTCCCCCATCTTCTTTGCCAACTGAAGTCATTATCTATTCAATTTGGGGGCATGTCTGCTGCATAATATTCCCCGCTGTTTTGCCAGTATTTGTTCCTTTTCAAATTCTTTCACTTATTCAATTCTGCAGTCTAATAAACTCTTATCTTCTTTCTTTTGTTTTGCATCATCACTGGGGACATATCTTTCCTTTGTATTTTCTGTGCCTTAGCCATAGTGTTTTTTCTAAACATGCTGTAATCTCATCTGCAGCTAGTTATCAGTAATCCAGCAGGTGGACCTCTGAAAAACAGCAAGCCAGCGATCTAGTATTATTTATTCATTGTATTTCGGTCACTGTGCAAATATACTAAGTGTTTAATGTAAGCAGAGAAAGACAGACTCCCCTGACTATGCTGTAGTTCCAGGCAATGTGTTACAAAGAGGAGCGGAACAGGAAAAAATATATAATACAAGCAAATACATCTATGTGAATAAACACCTGAAATTGTTACTTTTGCCTAGGATACATAAGAGTTTTGTTTCTGAGTTAGCATACCAAGTAGTATTGTGTTGCCAGTGTCTTACTGGCATCTAATTTAATCTCCCATTAGAAAGGTTCTTTAAAAGGTATTATGCTTGTGTTGGACTTTGCCCCTCTGTGGGAGATTTCAGTTTGATCCCTCCTATTTTCTGTGCTTGCCATCAAAACCGTTTCTAGCCCCATGCTTGTCAAAGATCAGGACATTCTGTAAGCATTTTTTAAAAAAATTGGAATAATAAAAGGTCTTTATTGATTTCCTGGGTATAATAGAGAAGTTGTGAGCTTAGTAGGTTTACATGTACATGATAATTTTTGCTATGCTGTAGAAAAGAAGAAAAAGAAAACCCTAAGTATTGTAGCATCTTGGGGAGCGTATACAGCTACAACAATAAAACAGGTAGGAACTGGAAAATAGCCTCTTCAGTGCATTTTTTTTGATCATTAATATTTTCCACTAAAATACAAAGTTACCAACAGTTCCTTGAAAGAGTTGCACTGTATCTTGCCTTACAGGGGTTTCTTTTGGAGCACTGGCTGTCTCACCCCTGAAATAGCAAAGCCTGGAGCGCTGTCTGATGATACTTCAGGACCTACTTGCTGGCATGCCCAAACAGTAGTTTTTAATCTTTGATATTCTTACTTCAAGGAAGATCTTTTTGCCCCTCCCCTCTTTCTCTGGGTCATCCACTTGAGATTAGTATAGTGGTGTCCCCACTGTTAGAGATTACTCAGCAGGTATAAACTCAACATTGCCACCAATGTAACTGCAGCATTCACAGGTGGAAAATAGATGAAAGAAAAGAAAGTGAAAAGTCTAGATTCTGAGTGTATTTGGTACTGCTTGCGGCAGCCTCATGTTATCTCCAGTTCAGGGAGGAGGCAAAGACTGTAGCAGGTTTCTAGAACCCCTCATTGTACACTGTCTTATTTGTATAGACTTTGTACACTGTTAATTAATGTATGATAATACTGACACAATTAGGTGTATTTCCCTTCTCGTGTGTATGTAGCATCTGCTATGATACCTGTTCTAAAAAGGGAGGTGAGAGGAATCCACTGTATCCTGTGTAGTCTTTTCTTTTTCTTATAATTTCTGGATGTGGTGCAAGAATTATATGTCCATGCATACCCAAAGATTTATATCACACATATTTTCTTTTTAATTAATTAATTGTAAGGCTTTAATGAAGTGACCAGCAGATAGTGCTAAGCTGGAGATTTGGAGACATTGCACCTACTTAATTTTGCAACCACTAAGTGGGGCTTCCACCAAATCAAACCTTACTTGGCATTTTCAGTATGATCTGACTGACAGTGGTACTGCTGCATGCACAGAAAATACACAGCCAAAAAAACCCAACAGCTATTTTACATTCTTCCCTCTCTCTTCTTGTGTACTCATGCCATGAGGGGGGCATATTATGGTCCAACAAGCTAACCTGCTATTATGTATCAACAGCATCATTTACACTGATCTATTACCATATTTTAATAGTATCACCAGAATGTCATAGGCTTCAAAGCTGAGAATAAAATTACATAGAAAATTTTCATTTTTAACTGTAAGTACATTTATCTTGGTCTGATTTTCATCTGGTCTGCAGCAGTAGTGTCTAGAATTTAGGATATTTAGATTCGTTACATCAAAAGGGCATCTTTGGGAAAGCGAAAATGTGCCTCTGTGCTAATGGGTGTAGAGAATGCATGTGTAAGAGTTGTCCTGGCTGAAATGTATATAAAGTAACTCAGAAACTCAAATATAGATCAGCTTGGGTTTCTTGATAACAGGTCATCCTGGGTTTGAGTTTAAAAGCTCTTCACATTCTCATGTCATGTACTGGATACATTTGCCTTTATTCCTCCAACAGAAGTGGTCAACCTGATACTTACATGAACACTGGAAGGCTCGTAAGTGGAATTCTTCAGTAGAGAAGAAACAGTGAACACTCTTTAACATGTAAAAAAGCTTCCCGGCTATAACAAATTAGATGGCATTTATGTTTGTGTTTGTTATGACTGTTAGACTGAAAAGCCTATTTGCAGAGGAGGAATCTGATTTTACTGAAGCAATATAATAAAGCCTTTGATTTTTTTACAAAAGCCAGCTAGTTGTAACTTCAGTGTTGGTATTTCAAGGCCTCTCACTGATATTTTAGAAGTTTGCGGTTGTTTGAGCTTCCTTTCCAGGCCCTGGGGAAATACAAGAATGGTAAATCAAAGCCCAGAACACAGTTTGCATTTATTTTACTTCTCATTATGACATGTATGCAAACACTTAAAAGAAATAGGGAAAAGGTATAATCATGATAAGATCCCTTTTATAGAACAAAGGGGAATATATTTCTAGTCTAATTTATTGCACTTCTTAATACCATAAACTCAATTGAGTGCCTCATCGGGTTTGACAGTTCATTTATTCACTAATTCAGTGATAGTACCATTTAAGATAATTACTGCCTCTTGAAGTATAATCTAAGAAAATAACTAGAAAGTATTTTTTCTCATCTGAATTGTTTTTTAATTTCTTATGCTTCTCCTTTCCAAGAGAGGAAGTCAAGAACTTAACTGCCATGAGGTCATTGTGTTTCTTTTAAAAAAATCTATTTGTATTTGCTGTTTTCTTTCTGCTTCCCTTCCCTGTGACAACCAAAATCCAGACTATGATTGAGGTATTATCATTAATAAAAAATATATAACAACATTGAGTGAAATCTAAGTGACACTTTCTACAGTTTGGAAGCATCCTTTAGTGTAATTGTGAGAGCAGAGAAAAATTTAGTTTGAATACTTGAAAATATTTTTAGGTGACATCTCAAATCTGGATGCTTTTGTCCCCATATTAAAATTACATGCTCTCAGGCTGTCTTCTTTCACCCCTGTGCTTGTGAGAGAGATTCTGCTTCAAGCCTCTCAGGTGGCATAGAGAAGCTTTGCCTATACTGAAGTTAACAGAAGAATGACAGATTTTACGAGCTGAGAATGGAGGAACAAGATTTTAGCCACAAGAGCTGGGACAATAAAAGCATCCCATGGGGTGTAACCTAACATGTCACAGTTTATTGATCATATGACTTGTACTTCCGATGTCACTTGTTGTTCTTATAATTTAATCTCCTCTCTCTTGCAGTCTGCCACACAGGTCTTGCGTGGTGTAGCTTCCTCCAGAAAGCTGCCAGCCACTTTTCCACTGGGGAATGGGCTCCAGATCAGGACATTTTTTCTGCAAGTTTTGAATATTGAATCTGTAATAGTTTTCATGCCAGACTCCATCCTCTTTAGTCATGGCTATTCAAAAATGCATTACTAACTTAAATTCCCAGCATCCTCCTAACAGACACATTGCTCCTCTATTAGCTCTTTATTTACACTGGCAGTGAGGCCAAGAACTGCCACCTTATCAGTGTGCCAGGGTTACTCTTAGATTACAGAGTGAGCAATACTCCTGTAATGCTGCTCCTCAACACAGAGAGCTCAGGAATTTTAACTCCTTTCCCTGTGCTCCAGCTCTGGTTGGCTGCTTTTATTTTACTGCCTGGCCTGTCCTTTTCTAGACCATCTCCTGTCACCTGCCTGCAGAAGGTTCCTTCCTACTCTCTGTTCCTTATTCCTGCAACTTTCAGCCTCATGTGGTATTTCAGCTTTCAATTCTTTCCTTCTTGGTATGTTCAAAGACACTGTTTCAGCTTTTCAGGTACTGGTGCTTTTCAAATCCTGAATGAGGTGGCACATAAATCTGGAGAATTTGATGTTTAAACTGGAGAGTAAATTGAAGCTATTATCTTAATCTGGGGGGGAACTTCCACTCTTT
>NW_009952801.1:6452351-6467313 GCF_000747805.2 Chaetura pelagica
CCATGATTTAGAGCTGTTTTCTGCAAATTCTTTAGTGTTCTGACTATGTTAAGATGGACTGATACAGCTAATCCTTCAAAGGGAAGTTTTTTCTCTCTCTCTCAATGAAGAGGCCAAGTAGAGGCAGTTTCTTCTACATTAAAAAGTGCAAAACTGTTCTGGTTTGTTTTCATTTTATGAAAAGCATGTGAAAACTATGAAAAGTACTGCACAAGTTAATAACTGTAGATGGGCTCTGTTTTGTAGAACAGAGTTCAAAAGAGTGTCACTAGTATAAACAGCTCTCCTTTTCTCTGTGTTCATTGTAATACTTCACTGAGTTGATATCTGGGGTAATGTGTGGCCATTTCTTGGAAGAATGATTCTTCTACATTTTACTTGTTTTAGTGTGTTTTCAGGGATATGCTTATATTGCTTAATACTGAAATTACCAGTTGGAGAAGCTTGTCATCTTTTAGTTTAGCATTTCAACTTCTGTAGTCCTCCTTGCTCACTTCATAAACTTTAACTGCTACCCTAGTAGAATGTTGCCTTAGATGATGAAGGTGAGAGAAGGACCCTCCCCAGCTTCATGCCATGTTCCTCTCTCCAACCTTCTTTACTTTTCCAGATCAACCATGTAATCAAGAAATTCCTTTGCGAAAAGTTTAACTTGAATCCCTGTAATCCCAGCAAATTCAACACAGTTCATCTAATGTAAGAATCATAAATGTACTAGGCAAGATGTTCTGGTAAGCAAGTCTACTAGAATTATTCTTCATTGTGTCTCAGATAAGGAATGGAGACTGTTCAGTTGGTGGCAGCATATCTTATTTAAGTTCTTGTTTTTAAAGATGGCATGTCTGCCAAGAAAGGTAACTGGCAACAAAAAAAAAAAATAATAAAAAAAATTGCCCCTCTTGGGACATGATAGTAAGAAAGTGAGCTGTTCTTTTTTCTGATATTTTCCTGTAGCACTTGTGATTTGGAAGATTTGTGTATTCTGATACACCAGAAATTGAAACTAGTTGTGAGAAGCAAAAATGCCACCTCTTAGTAAAAGAGTTAAAAGTTTTTCAGTGATTCCAGCAAAGCCTCAGGGTTAAGTCAAGCTCTTTTACCTCTTTTTACAAATGCTTCAAGCATCTACAAGCATGCTGTTTTGCAAGTGTCATATTTTCTCTCCAAAGAATGTCAAAAGCACTGTGGGAAGTGCAATCTATGGAGTATAACAGATATGGATGGTCTTCTGAGACTATTTTTGTTGTTAGGTTTAAAGATAGACAATTGAGTTTTTATAGGAAAGTTAATGCATGTGGCTTTTGCAGTGTGTTCTAGCTGAAAATTAAATCTTTTTCTGCTCAAATTTTTGGCACAGTTCCTGGCATCACTGAGCTTTCAGTAACGTTTTTAGTTAATATTCTACAGCCTACTGTTGTATTCATGGCAGCTGACATGAGCTTAGAGAGTTTGCCTTTATTTAACCTTAGAGAGGAATCTCAGGCTTGCTCTGTAGTCAGCAGAGCTGTTGGGAAGGATCTGTTCCAGACCACGATGGAGAGAGTGTGGGCAGGGTTGCCCTCTAAATTGTGCGTGCTACAACATGACTCCATTGGTGATATTGAAAATCCTGCAAAACAAGATTCCTAGAAGTGGAGTCAATGCTGATTAATTCTTATTATTTTTTTCTTTCATTAACAATCCTTTTCCTTTTTTGACTAATATCTTGACAATGCCTGTTGGTGAAGTCCTGCATCCCATTGCTTTTCGTTTGCAAGTTGAGGGCACTGATCAGGACATTCTTTTTCTACCTGAAAAGTGCATATATCCCTGTGTAGAGGGTGTGAAAGAAACATTAAAGCCTCAGTGAGAGTAAATACCCTGCATCACCTTTGCTTTTTTGAGAGTAAAATTGTGTTGAGATGGGGGAGGAAATATGCTTCAGCTAAAAGTCAAAGCTCTCAAAGTCACTAATTCTGATTCTCTGCTCCATTACACATTTTTCACACTGATGAAGACTCCGTGGGGGGCATGGTCTCTATCTTGTCAGCTGGTAACAAGTAAGGAGAATGTGAAGGGTCTATGGACTGCCTAACAGACAGTAGCAAACCATTGAATTTTATTTTATAGTAACTTGTTTAGCATAAATTAGTTGATAAGGTTGACTGGTTTCCAGTTTTAAGACAGTAATCGCTCTGAAAAGTTAGTATCCTCTATGTCAACAGTTAGTAGTAGTATTGGTGGTAACCTTACTGCTAGCAATATTTATGCTAGGAAATTATAGAATCATAGAATGGACCTTAAAATAAATACTTGTCTTTATTTGTCAGGAACCATTGGCATTTAAGTGACACGAGAGGTAATGTATTGATTTCTATGGACTTGAGTCTCCAGGACTATTTCCATATTTATTTTCCCCCCATTAGTGAATGAAGTAAAGTTGAACTTGATGAATTAGGTATTCCTTTGCTAGATTTATTGAGTGTGTGAAGATTCCTGAAAATGTATAATCTATCAAACAGAGCCCGATTTCACTTGTACATTTTACTATTGGCAGAAAGAGATTTCTATTGTTAGAAAAATCTGGAGGCTTCCCTCATGGTTACAGAAAAGTGTTCTGAAAATGAAGGAGGATGCTTACCAGAGGTAGGAATTATAGTCAGTCTGAATCACTGTGCAGACTTGTAGGGATTGATTTGCAGCTAGCATCTGCAAAATAAACTGCAGGGTTCAGTTTGCAAACACCATTGATAACCAAACCCTGCAGGATTCAGTTTGCAAACATTATAGCAAACCAGACCCTGCAGGGCTTGCTGAGCCCCAGTTACTATTATTGCTCCTAGTAAGGCTTATTATCCTGTCACAGAAGATGTAAGAAAATCCATCTCCCCACTTTAAACATGATAAGCCTTTGTCACCTACAGTGCAATTAATGTTAAAAATAGAAGAGCACTGATGATAAGATTGTGACTTGCAGGCAATGAGCCATTGTCCAAGTACTGGAGACTTATCTGGAGGGCCAGTCAGCCTACACAGTTTGCTGTCAGTTTGCTGATTGCCATTTCTCTCTGAGTTTGATGAAATATTCATGCCTTTGCTCTGCTCTCTGCAAGCACTATTGATTTCTTGTATAAACGTGGTTATATTTAGTCTAGACAAATGGAATGTGGATTGCTGATGAATAAATGGGATGAAAGGCTGGGGGGTTTTGCCTGTCCATTTCTCTTGGTCTGCAGCAATTATTTATAATCAGGAGCAGTTTTTGTAAGTTAAAAGTGATTTTTTATAATTTAGTGATTAGTCTCGGAACAAACGTAAGCACTTAGACAAAATCATTCTGTTGGAATAATGGGTTAAAAAGGCAAATTATGCTTTGAGATGTACAATCACTAGGTAAAAAAAAAAAAAAAAAAAGACTCAGAAAACTACGTTTCAAGAATTTTGAGACGAAAAGAATACAATCAATAGAAGAGACTTGGTGTCTCATCTCTACTTTTTACAAAACTTTTTTTTTTTTCGATCCTATGGTTAGAATTCCGTTTTGTCTGTTACTGCAGTTTCAGCTTTTGCTGCTTCAATTTTACTTCTCCCTCTTTTTTGAATATTTATGTTTAATTTTGGTTTTCTCTTCGAAAACAAATACAGCTGTAGCAGAGGAAAAGAAGAAAATATGCTTAATATCATCTTCCCTAGTGATTTCCGACAGCATGTTTGTTTTCAGTTAATAATATTGTGTTCCTATGAAGATAGTGGAGCAGTAGAAACGGGAATGAATGTGTTTGTGGTTCCACTGTCCTCTTGTGGATGGAATCAGAACTGCTGAGCTTTAGCAGAGACCCTCCCCTGCTATTTACTTTCCTCTTGTATAAATGTTGCTTGCTAGTTTTTTGCTCTCTTGAAACAGATGAATGTACGCTCTAGTCTCTTGACTCCATGTAAAAACCTGAAATTTAAGAGTACTGTAGTGAAAATAATCAACTCTCTTCTGCTGCTTTTTAGTCCCTTTAATTTAAATAAGGAGATAGCAAAACACAGGATGCTTTACTAAGTACTGTAATGCTAGATTAACAATATATACCATTACTGCAACAAATTGGAATAATTAAAGATGGTTTCATTTGCTTACAACCCATATATAATGTATTATGTCTTATCCACTCCAAGCATGGTAAGCTGTATTAAAACTTCTCATTTTGGCGTGTTTGATTATTTTTCTGTAGTTTTGTGTGCTTTATTCCTATGTGTGTGCATGGTATATTTACATGCAGCTATGCAGCATTGGGTAGTTGTTCATATGTAGCACCATACTCAGGAAGTCTACTCACTAGCTTTGGAAAATGTCTTGCAATGCAGTGAGAATTGTAAGGCCTTCATCTTACACTGAAGAGTTGCCTCGAGTGTTTATTGCTAAGCATTAGTAGTGCCTAGGAGATTTGCACTAAGTATTGCTCTGTTAGGCTGTGACATGGTTTTAGAACTGAGTTGCATGTTAGTCTATTTAGTAGAATATTAATCTGGGAGTATTTTTGCAGAGAAAAGAGAGAAAGTAATAAAATAACTTCTAAAATCTCCAGTTGCTTGTAGGAATGTCTAAAATTTACGTGCAGCATAGGTTGTGTTAGTGTTTTGTTAGGTCTATACATTGAAGCAATTTTTGAGTGAAATTGGTCTTTTCCCCAATAGGAGTGATCTCTATTCTCCATCTCCAGCTTTATTTAATATATGTACATTTTGTTGTTTTCCTCCCACAGTGGATGTAAAGTCAGAGGTTCCTGTGGGATTAGAGCCTATCTCACCATTAGACTTGCGAACTGATCTCAGGATGATGGTTCCCATGGTGGACCCAATTATGCGTGAAAAGCAGCTACAGCAGGAACTCCTTCTGATCCAGCAGCAGCAGCAAATTCAGAAACAACTGCTGATTGCAGAGTTTCAGAAGCAGCATGAGAACCTGACCCGCCAGCATCAGGCCCAGCTCCAGGAGCACATAAAGGTAGCAACATTTTTCAATTATCCCTCATTTTATCTGCAGCCTGAATTTGCTTAGGCAAACATGAAAAGGGAGCATGCCTGAAAGATTTTCTGTGACTGAGACGTGGTGTTTGAGTGCTTATTCCTCTGTATTTGCCAGTAAGTTGCTCACAGCAGACCAAGGCAGTACTGTGAGAATGACCAAGCTCATACAGCCACCGCATCCACAGAAAAATCGAACTATCTATTTTACAAAGCTGTATCTTCAGCCAGACTTCAATATGGCTGTCTTCTCTGTATGTGCAGTTTTGAGTATATTCAAAGACTGCTTCTTTGGGCTGCTGTTGGAGTTTGTGCCCACAAATCAACCTGAAAAGCAAGTGCATAATATTCGCGTTTGTAAAATGGAGGCAGGTCCTGAAAGTGTTGTGTTTTCACTCTTCTCTGGGCTGCCTCATATAATGTGAAAAGGAAATTATTTATGGGATTACATGCACTGTGGTAGGATTGCTATAATGGATTTTGTCTAGGAATTTAAGATCTTGCCTTTCATTTAATTTTTTTCTTCTGATCTACTTACCATTTTGCTACTGTGCTAAGCTTCCAATCGATGGAATGGACAAATGCAGCAGAGCACAGCAGCCAGAGTTGGATGATGTACTGGCAAAGAGCCCTGTGCAGTTTCCAGGCATTTATGCCAAAAGAGAATGAAGTGAAACCAGAGCAGCAGGCTGCTACCTGACATTAGAGTTCATTTTAGTGACATCCAGTAATGCAGTATTCTGTTTAGAAGACTGGGGAAAGTTGATTAAGAAATGAAGTCTAAGCACAAAAGCAAGCACTGATACTAGTTATTCAAGGGGATTGTTTTAGCCAGGACTGACCTAGAAAACAATGCAAACTGCACTTTCTCATGTATTTTTGTTCTGTGCAAGTTACAACAGGAACTCCTAGCCATTAAACAGCAGCAAGAACTCCTTGAAAAAGAGCAGAAACTGGAGCAGCAGAGACAAGAGCAGGAACTGGAGAGGCATCGCAGGGAACAGCAGCTTCCTCCCCTCCGAGGCAAAGAAAGAGGCCGAGAAAGTAAGAGCCAATGTACCATGAATCCTTATAAGAAATTGAACTATTCCCCTTTGCCTTCTCCCAGCTGAAATGGACAATGAGCAGGAACATGAAGCAAGCCTGTTACCCTGTGAAATCTGCTACTAGGCTGTACTTGTGGAAAGGCAGAGCCACCTGTTTGGCCACATAAACATGTCACTGGTTTGTATGCAGGCTTGGAGGAAAGTAGGAGAGCACATTTTGACAGATCTGTGTGTATGTCTTTCAAGAATCTAGCTCTTTTTATATAAAAAAGAGGGAAATTGAAAGCCTAAAGCTTCCCTTGAGAAATTCTTTCTGAAGAGCTTATTTCCCAATACAGAAAGCCCTACAAACCAGCAAAAAAATCACATTACTTGCTAAGTGATTTGAGTGTTGCTTCAAGATTGAAAATATAATGAAATATTTAAGACTGTCTTTGGCTGAGACTTCTGAATACTTTTGCCAGGACTTTTACAAATGTGTGTTCTTTATGCTATTTCATGAGGTCCAACCAAGAGTTATTTCTAGCTCATATATAGCTCTAAGGCAAATGACAGATACAGATGATACAGTTGGAATTAGGTGCTCACTAGAGGGAGACAGATACAAATAATTCTCCTTGGTGAGGTCAGTTTAAGAATTAGGTTGAAGTACATTGTGAAGGTACTCAAAATGAAACTGCCATGAGGAGATATTTTTGCTTGCCCTGCTAAATGGCCAGAAAAATTTCCTGACAAAGACCAAAGCAGTAAAGAGCTGTATGTTATGCACCTGCCTTTTTTTTTTTTTTTTTAGTGTATCAGTGCAACAGTTGCAGGTGTAGCATATTGTAGGCTTTAGAAATTAAGCTGTCCATAGTGTTTCCAGTACTTCGGTGAACGATGAAAGCATCACCAACCTGTTGACCCAGCAGTGGAATGGTAGCAGAAACTGCAGGAACCAAAGGTTCCTGTAAGTGGCATGAAAAAAAATAGAAACAGGCTGCATTAGAAACCCTCCATAGAAATGGTTGGGCTGTATTAGTGCTCCCACCAAAGGAAGAGCAGCAGTGTGAACTCGATGGTTCCCTTCTCAGTTTTGCTTGCTGGATTCAGTATGTAGCAGCCAGCCAAGCAGCACTTGTGATCCCCTGGGCTCAGCCCCAGCATTTGCTGCTGCTGCTGATCTAGTTAATGAATAGAGGAGGGAAGGAAGATGTGGGGAGGGGAGTTAGGGTCTGAAGCTAAGGAGTAGAAGAGATACTTTATGGGAACTGGGTCAGAGGGGGATACGCTCACCAGGTGGCTGTGCTGTGTCAGGGTTGGGTAACCAAATACTTAGAGTATCAGTATGCCTTAGTGTTGCTGCTTTCAAATAAATGCTTTTTCTTTCCTTTTTCCTTAAACAGTAATAATCACTGTTTATGGAACACCAAATGGAGATTTTTCTTTTTCATGCTTTTTTTATGAAGAATGTTATGGCTGTGAGTAAAAAAGCATGTCCCATGCTGCAAGTAGGAATTGGCAGTGTAAGCTGACATTGACATGCTGTACTTCTTGTACAGAGCTAGCCACAAAGAGAGGTCAAAATGCACTGTCTTCCTGGTGTTTTGGTCTTTCTGTTGATTTGGTGTCATAAGAGTAGAGTTACCAGCTAAGACTCATGTTTCAGACTGTGGTCTGTCTCCCAGACATCACAGGTACAGGATCTTCAGTGGCCTGAGTAAAACGGCTCACTGCTTTCTGTGCTATTCTGCTCATAACCAGGACAGTATTCAGAGGGCAGTTTTGCTGTGCTTTTACTGTTCCTTTACTAAAATAACAAAATATTTTTTATTGCAAACTCAAAGTGACCTTTTGTCACTATGTTTTCAGTTCTATCCTTGGTTTTGTATTTGGGAATTATTAGGAAATAATTTAAATTCCTTAGATATATCTGGCCATCAATAAATGGCCTCATCTGCTGTTGAAATATTCCTTATGATTTCACTGGATTTCTGGGTTATGGCCAACTTCAGATTTCTACAGACTAATATTTGATCCAAATGTTATCTCATTTTGACCAATTTCCACCAACATTTTTATAGTGTACAACACTTACAGCAGCAAGAGATGGGCATTTTTTTGTGTTTTGGTTTTTGTTTTCTTTAAAAATGTAATTTGTTTTTTAAGTAAAGGTAAGATATGTTTAATGCTGTGTGTCTTAGGGGCAGTGGCCAGTACAGAAGTGAAGCAGAAACTTCAGGAGTTCCTGTTGAGTAAATCAGCATCAAAAGACTCACCAGCAAATGGGAAGAATCATTCCATGAGCCGCCACCCCAAGCTCTGGTACACGTATGTTCAATATTGAGTTGTTTCCTTGTCTCATTGAGGTATCTGTAAAAGCTTGCCAGAATGCTTCTGTCTGCCTGCAGAACAAGAGAGAAGTTCAACCCAGAAGTTAGCAGAAAACCAGAAGTGTAATATTACTGATTGAACTGAAGGGTAGCTGGTGTTTAGTGATGAGATGAGAGCTATACAGAAAAAGACGCTGTTGGAAATTTGTATTAACTTTTTACTTTGATTGCTTGATCTCTTGATGCTGTCACAAATTTTACAGCTATACCTGTCAGTTTTCCAAGTCTCTTAAATTTTTGCAGTAAGAACAACTTTGTGTTTTATTTACTTGGGATTTTTAATCAATCACAAAACATATTTCTTCTTTGAGGAGATGCTGCTTTCCAGTGAAGTTACTTGAATGATGCAACTTGCAAGAATTTTGAGAAGGATAATGGTTGTTTAACTGGGTTTTTTTCTCTGATGGATTTTAATATCCAAAACTGCATATTCTTATCATGTCTTGACCTTGATACGAATCTGCTTAGGCTGTTTGGAACAAATTATTTTTTTGAGTCCTATAATGGGCCTATTAACATTCTAAGAGTTTACAGTTTTGGGGGGCTTGAGGGCTTTTTTGGTTACTAATTAATTCCTTTTTAACTTCGTATGACAGCAGACACATAGGTAAATCCAACAAAATTAACTCTGGCTACGTTTCTAAAGGACTTCAATGTCATGCCCTTAGTGACATTCAGTAGGACAAACAGAAATACATGTGGTACACTCTATTTCCATCTAGTATTTGTTCTTTTTAAAAAGAATTACTGAAGCCCTGCCTTTATTCTGAGCTAATCAGAGCATTGTGGTAACATGATTTAATATATAGTTACATTGCTTCTGGTGGAGGCACAGCACTTTATTTATTTATTTATTCCAAATAACATGTTAGATTCTCTTGAATATGTAAGATGTTTGGGCTAATAATCCAAGCTTAGTTGTGAGTCTTTGGATGAGTGAGAATGAGGAACTCTGCAGAGGAGTGTTCAGCTACATGGGGGAAAGCAGTACCTCCTCTCATGGTAGTGCCCCTTTTGACAGAGACATATTATTGATCAACCACGCTACATTGGAAAGATAGGGAGAGACTCTGTGAAAGGCCAAGTGAAATTATGTTTAGCTAGACACAAAGTTTGAAAATTTCCCTCCTTCCCCTTTTACTCCCTCTAAATAGAAAAATCAACCAAATAAAATGAAACTCCCTCTCTGGACCACATGATGCAATTTCTTCACTATTTACAGTTTCTGTTTTCAGAAGGATCTGCCCACACAGTTTCTTTAATCCAGCAGTTGTCAGAAAGCACTCTTCAGCTTGGAGCTTCTCTGCTGACGTGAGTGCTGTGTGCTACAGAGTGGTGTGCTCACAAAACTTATCAAGTGAACTTATATACAGCCTTTGTCCGCTACATAGTTTGCCTTTTTTTTTTTTAATCTTCAACAGATAATAACAACTCAGTTTTTTTGGTGAGCTTTATACAAGCTCCCTTGACCTGAAAATCCCTCACATTTTGATAGAAGAGGCTGGATCAATCTACATCTATTTGTATATATAAAAAACCAGAATTAAATGGCTTTTCCTGTGCCTCAGCTGGTTCATATTAAAATGCAACAATCTAAAATGGTCAATTCCCCAAACTGGTGACAGATCCTGTCTGTAGGTCAACATGACTCTTATCCTATGTGACTTTTATAATGAGTGCAAAAAGTACGTTCTTGGGAATCCTAAGGAGTTCCATAACTTACTGTAAAAGTGAAATTGGTTACATGAGCCTGTGGTTTGTGCACACTTAGAGGAACAAGAACATAAACACAGCTGAGACATGTGTACGACATGTGTAGATAGTTACTGCTGGTCACCTCAGTGACTGCTAATTTGTGACCTCTCTGTGTCTGCAACAGGGCTGCCCACCATACCTCACTGGATCAAAGCTCTCCACCCCTGAGCGGGGCCTCACCACCATACAAATACACTTTACCAGGAGCGCAGGATGCCAAGGATGATTTTCCACTTCGTAAAACGGGTGAGTTAGCAGAGTGTATTCGAGCCCCTTGCCCAGCAGTTCTCCCACCCTTTATTTTTACCAGACTGTCCATCAGCATCATCCACAAAGCCTGTTCAGGATGATACTATAGGTAAGTTCAAAGATCCTGACTGCATCTACATGAGGTCAGACTGACCACATGGTATCAAGAATTGGTGTTTCCCAAAGCTAACAGCTAGTGCCAGCTTCAGCCCTGATAAATTTAGTTTCTAAACAGACCATCTTTTCACAAATCTTTCATGGCATTATTTTTATTGTCTCAATATTACTTCTGGGTTTAATAGCTCTGTCTCTTTTGCGTGGTAGGTACAATGGCTTTAGACAATGTTTTTCAGGACATTTTGATGGGATTTCATGGAAAGAGGAGAAAACAAATTAATATATTTTGTGTGATTGGTTGTCAAAGTTTGTATGCGTAAGTGCATACACATGCATACACACATTTTGGTGTTCTTTTTACACATAGGAATGTGTAATATTGAACAAGAAAGGTTCATTTGAATGTTTCAGAATGTTTCTGAGGATTTAGCAACTGAACCTTTTGTCTTGACAGCAGGTGGACCATAGACTTGACTTTTTCTGCACCATAAAGAAAGCTAGAACGATGGTGGTGGAGTCCATGTGGCTGTTGCCTCAGGTCCTTGGTGCAGTGACCGGTATCCAGGAATGCAGGGAGACACTAAGAGGAGGGGGGAAAAAAAGAAAAGAAAACATTAGATCGCTTATTGCATGAGTCTGCTGTTGAGTGATATAGTTACATTCAGAGAGAAAGTCTGACCCCCTACTGTGCTAACAGCCTTTGAATGTGATTTAGCCACTGGGAGATTGAAAACTAACTGCAAAACTGGTACTGACTTGAAAAGAAGTGGCATTTGGAACCAGCATACATTCAGAAAGCATATCCAGCCTGTATCTAATACTTTGAGGCAGACCATCTAAGCTGATATTATATCCCCAGATGTTTTCAAAGGAATGAAAGTATGAAAAGCAAAATGCTAATTTATTCTTGCTGAATTACTTTTTGTACAATATGGTGGCAATATAACAGGATTCTATAAAATCTTGTTCAGGCTATTCAGTCACAATAAGCCTTTATGTGGTTCTCAGCTTAATACCACCACACAACATACATTTTCTGTGCCAACAGAATATACATTTTCATTTTTGAAACAAAAAGATGCACTACATCTTCTAGGTGCTGTGAATTCATCTACACGTTTTTGAAAAGCAAGTTTTAATTTTTCTTCCATATTTATATATCTTAAATGTTATGATTTATATTTATGATGTGTCAGACTGTTGATCTGTAAAACAAAACATTTTCAAACATTGTAACAGTGAAGTTCTCGTGCAGCTGCTAATACTTTTATATCTCTGTGGGGGTTTCAAAATATTCCTTAATTCAATTCCCATTGTCTGCATAAGAGGACTATAATATAATTAAATCCAGATGTTTTCTATATGTTATTCCAAATATTTGGGCATGCAATGCATCAGTTCCAAAACTGAACAAAGGACATGATGACTCTCTGAAAAGGTATCTACAGAATAAATAGACAAATACTAATATAATCATTAGCATAGAAGTTCATATGACATTTACATAATGATGCTGAGAAGCAAATATAAATGAAGTGTACAGCATGTTGTATGTTAGGAAGGGAGTATATTTGATAGCTCTCCACATCCGTGAAAATAGCAAATGTTAAATACCATGTTTACACATCCAATCTGTTGGTATACTAGAGCTGTTTAATTCCAGCCTTCAGCAACATCCTCACAGAGATTCCAATGATTGTTCATCAGGTTAAGAGTAAAAGCAACAGGAACCAGATCGACACAAGTCAAATGACCCTAAACTGATCTGGGTGGTTATAGGGCCATCCTCCAGGCAGAGGGGACATTGTGGAGCCTGGATCATCCTCATGGGACCTTACTAGACAAAGATGTCCCACGAACACTCACGTATATGGACAGGCTATAAGTCTGCAGAAATCTGACCTTTGCCATGAGGGGTGAACCTCTTTTCCTTTCCTTTAGGCTATGAACGCTTATTGCCACTGGCTCCTGGTAAACCCTCTGTCGTCCTGAACCTGCATGAAGTCAGCAATTCATATGAAAGCAAACCTCACATTCCTTTCAGCCTTAAGAAAGGAATACCTGTTGTGGGCTTTAATTGCAGCTTTGTTTTGCTTCTCAACTTGCATTTCCTACATTCATAACATACATAAAGAGGTATCTTTCTCTTCTCTAGTCTTAATATAATGCTCTTGGAAGATAATTCTCACTGAATCAGTTACTCTAAGATCAGATTTAATGGGCAGCAGAGCTGAATGTTTCTCTCCTGACACCCTAATGTGTTTTTCAGTGCTAAGGGCACACTAAGTGTCACACGGGCATTGTAAATCATGAGTCTGGCTTGCTCACTTTCTTGGCCAGTAGTCTATTTAACTTTTGCTTAATTACTGCTGAAGCAGCATTTCCTTATTAATCTTTTATAAATTATTTCAGAGAGGCTGTGGTAAATATGAAAATATTCTGTGCAAATTTTCCAGAATGATGGGATATGTAGGTAACTAGGGAAACACTTAACAGTCTTGCTGCTTGTATGTTTACAGTTAGGTACCAGAGTAACATCCTAGTGCGGTGACTGTGGTTATTCAAGAACTTTCTTGGCCATGTGGATTGTTCCTTTCCATACAAGATGCAGCAGAAATTGTCAGTAGCAGGCTTCACAAAGCTTAGCTGCATGGAGGATTCAGCCTGTCCTAGGGGCTAGAGGCCAGGATGTGCAGCTCTTTACACAGCTGCATTCAGATGCTCTGTGTTGACAGACTTTCAAAGGAGCAGAGCAAGGGGAGCTGTTGCTTCATTGGACAGATAAATATACCATAAGGAGAAGTTATGCATCTGTAGCTGAGAGTAGAATTAACCTAAATAGCATAAGATCAGTTTTTTTAAATGCCTACAACTTTCACCATGGATACCAGTCATAATGTGTGTTTTCTGCAAGCAACCAAAAGCCCCAGCAACACATGGCTCATTAACTTTCGATGAGATTAATGCATCTAAATTACCCAGAGAAGTTTGAAAATTCCTCCCCATTACTGAACACTTTTGAAATTCATACTGACTGTTGTAAGAGCTCTGATGGGAGCTGTACACTTTTGAAAACCTGATAATTTAATATGGGGAGCTTCTGATTGCTGATCTCCATAATTCTTTGTCTATCAATCCAGGAGAATATTATCTACTTGACAAGATTGTTGTGAAACTAAAAAAAAGGCAGCAATCCACATGGGTGTGATAGAAGTCCTTTTCAAAGAAACTTCTCTGGGTTTTTTTTAACCATGTCAGAATAACTGCATAAATTCTGGCAAATGGCCATAACATTTGCATTTGCCTCAATCTGTAACATTTCATTTTCTGTGTGCAAGTGTTGATGCAAACCAGCAAAATGCAGTACATTCCAATAAAGGTTAGCTTTCTAACCAAGGCCGTGTGCTTTTTAAAAATGTTTCTTTAGATGGAATTTCTGCATTTTGCCTCATGTTTTGGCTTTTGTTGGAAGAAATTCCTGGGGACATCAGCATCTCAAGTACAAAATGTTTTTTCTTTCCTGAGTTTAGCACAGACCTTGGCAGAATGAGAATGTCAATCAGTATTTCTATTTATTTTGGTTTTATGCCAGTTGAATCTTTCCTTGCTGATGGAGTTGTAAGCTTACAACTTGCATTTTGCTCAAGGATCTGAAGATCTCTCACAAAAGTACTAATTGAGAAGATGTTTGTAGATTGCTTTCCAAAAACTGGAAGCATGCTCAATGGAAATACAGCATGTTTTTTTAAAATAACAAACAGTACCAAGTTCTATTTGGAAGAGGGAAATTATGTAATTTCATACAAGAAAAAAGAGGAGATGAAGGATTGTTTAATATTGTGATGAAAGAGGGGAAGAAGGCTGTGCTGCATGATCATGAAGATCACTTTGTAAAAACCATATTAAGTTAACCTGATTAGGCAGTAGAATAACATCGTAGCTCTCATGTAATGAGAGTGAAAGATTCCTGAATGAGAACACAGCAGATGTTGTGGGTTTTTTTTAATAAATTAATTATAATATTTCCTTACCATTATTCTTTCTGCACTTAGTGACTTAGTACTTTACTAGAGCAGTTGAAACTGGGAAGCAAAACGCTTTGTGTGTGAATGTTTTTCTCCCCTTCCCTTTTGTGCCACCAAATTCCATTTCTGTTTGCATTTTCTAGTAAAACATTCTCCTGTAAAGTAATAGTACATGAAAAAGCTGTATTTCTTTTGGTCTTCAGTAAAAAAAAAAAATTTAGAGGATCACAAACCCTCAATTACCATGTTTGCCAAAATGAAGAAGTCAACCTCAGTAGAGAAGAGCATTATTTTTCTCTGAGTTTATGAGCAAGTAAAATAAATGGGAGAGCACTTTGTTTGTTGAAGCAGGAAAACAAGGCAAATGTGATATTATTCACCTCATTTTCACCCAGTTTTCAGGGAT
>NW_009952801.1:6467669-6489506 GCF_000747805.2 Chaetura pelagica
TGCCTCCCAGGGTCATTGTTTTCCTGGGTTAACGAACAGTCTTGACAAATTTGGACTAGGTGATGTGCCCAAAGGAAATCACTGGTGCTTATCACAGGGCCGGGGGGGAGGAGGGTGGAGAGGCAGAGAAGATCCTGATTGCCAGTCCTTCTTTTTCTTGACTTCTCCTCCCATTAATCACCAGATTTTTTTAGCCTTCCTAAATTCACTATCAATAAGTTGAGAGGGCATAATTAGTAGTAAGAGGTTTTAGAAAGAGAAGAAACTTTCACTTGCAATTGAAGAGTGAATCTGAAGCAAACTGTTGTTAGCAGCTTCTTCTGGATTCATGTAATGAACAGGCCAAAACAGAGTTTAGCCCACAGGAGCCAGCAGCTCTAAGGAAATGTAATACCCTCATAGCTACTGTGCTGGGCTGCAGTCATCTCGGGTCCATTAGAGTTCTGAGGCCTCCTAAGCTGAGTGTGAAGGGGAATACACTGTCACTCTAATTTAGCTGGAGTTAGAGGGGAAAACTTTTGAGATAGCACAAAAATAAATAAAAATAGATGCTAATGTTGGCTTAATTGCACTCTCAGAGAGGAAAGAACTTGTGTAGATATCACAAGTAGGTATCACAAGCTTTGGTATCATGAAAGCTGCTATGGTGTGAACCAGGATTCCATAGGACCATCAACACGATGTTTCTCATAAAGGCAATCATAGTCTTCTCTTCAGTGCAAGATTGTTCCTCTAATATATTTTACTTAACTCTAACTTTTAATTACAGAAAGGGAAGGTGTTATGCATTTCAAGGTGATCTGGATAAAGGTTTTTCACTATGTTTCTTGTTTCAGCAAAAATCCCACTACTTCTATCTACTTCACTTTCTGTCTTTCCAGTAATTACTCTGTTGTGCTTGGTACTGAACCTTCTTAATTCCTAGACTAACTATACAGTCTTGGTCTAAATACTGTCTTAGTTCTCCTTTTACTACCCTATGAATGGCCAAAATAGAATTACAAAGTTCTGCTTCATGTGGTTACATAAAGGTTTTCTTACACAAACTTTGTATGTTTTCAGAAATGTTTCAGAAATTAGCATTAACAAGTAGCTTGTGTAACTTTTTGATAAGCAAGCAATTTGATATTAGACACCTTTTTGACTTTTGAACCTAAAGGAAGCAGCTGGAATAAGGAGCAGGGAGCAGTCCTAAAATCTAAAGCATTTTAAGAGCATAATATCCATTGAAAATTAAGTGGAATTATTTTAATGGACATTTCAAGTCTATTCCCTTTGGATAAATAAGTAAGAAAATATTGCATAAAAAATCTGAGACTCTTTGAAGTCAGCAGTAACTGTCTTGTTTGATTTCAATGTCTAGGGAAAGGACACTTGAAAACTTTTAGACAAGTAAACAAGAGTATCTAAGTGATGACAAAAAGAAAGGGACAGACAAGAGAATGAAAAGGGGAAATCACATGGTATCAGATCGTCCAAAATAGAAGATGTTGGTTAGTAAAGATTGTACTTCTCCAAACTCCTGCAAAACAGTTTCAGTGAAAAAGCTGTTCAAACCCACAATTCTAATTAAGGGTTTTAACTGCCAAATAACATGTTCTGGCTAAAGCCAAGTAAGTATTACAGAGCCATTCATGAACAATGGCATAAGCTTTGTACTTTGCTTTTGATTTTCTCCTGGGAAAGTAATATAAATGAGAATGATACCTCCCTGTTGGCTTTAACTGTTAGAAATGCAAAGCATGCTGAAATTGTACATAGTTTTCTTCCAAAGGAAAGGAAATAGCATTTCAATGGTTTTCCTCAGTGTCTCGTTGAGTTATGGTGGTGCACAATTATTCCTGTTAAATTACTCTACCAGATGGAAGGATACATTGTATATTTAGCTAATTAAGTTGTAGAGGATTGGAATTACATCCCAGAGTATAAAGAACCTATCTAAAAATAAACTTACTTTCATTCAGTTTTGTTGTGAAGGTGCAGTGTCAACATCTAAATAAGAATTTATACAGGTGGGTGTTTTCTCCTCACTTCAGTTAACATGGAGATCCTTTCACAATGTCAGCCTTCCCTACAGAAGTTAGGCAAACATATTTTGAAAGTCCAAACAACTTGTGGACCAATTATGTCTTTGTCTGTCTTCAGTGGAGATGAGGTGCCTATTCTTGAGCTGAATTTGGTCCATAGTTCTTTCCTGATAGGAAAGCAAGATATACTGTGTTTTGGTTGCTTTGGTTTCCCTGGCGTCCTGTACTCTGTGTTGCTTTTGGACAACTCCGAAGAGTGCTCTTCAGCAATCTAGACCTGCCCAGCTCTCATCTACTGATGACATTGATGCCCTGTTAAAGTGGGAGAGAAGGTGTTTCAACATTAATTTCTGAAGGTTGATAAAGTGTTAGATCATTCTTTTTGCCTGCCATCAATGAATTAAAAATGCTGGATATTTTCCTAGATTGAAATATGTGGGATTTCCCCTAGTATCACCCTAGTAACTATTTTCTTTTTGCATGGGCCTTGGGGAACAACATAACCATGAAAATAACTATTCTATAAAAAAAATCAAAACATTTATTTAGGGGTCAAATTATCATCCCACAAAAGCCTCGACTTCTGGGGCTTACAGATTACCTCTGGCACTTCTTCACTGGAGAATGTACTTTCCTCTTGTGCAAAACTAGTGATTCAGTGGATGTTGGACGAGGATTTAGCATGAAGAATGAGATTTGCTATATTTGCAGAAAGTATGATATTATGTTCCCATCACTTCTTCCCTAGCTCAACTGGTGTATATGCTCAGAAATAATGGGGGTGAGCATAACCAGGGGACCTAATCAGAAGGACCACTAGTCATGCATATCTAAATTTGATTGTTACCATTCAAATGAGGAATGCCCTCTATTAAATGGCCCATTTCACCTTCTTGTTTCTTTTCTAGACCTCCTTAGAACTCAGAGGTGATTTGGCTCCTGTAAGTGCTATAAAAGTGAAAAAAAAAGGAGAATTTGAAGATGTACAGGAAAGTTGAGAATTAATTTTAAAATATCCTTGTTCTCCCCTGTTTATTATTGCAAAAGCATATTAGTCTGTGTGGAAGAAGATTAAGATGGACCTGACATAGCAATAATATGCCATAATTTCAGCAGACTTGGCATGTAAGGGGGACTCAAGAAGCTTGGTGAGACCATGGCCTCATTGATACCACTGAATAGCTCAGTTGGTGCAAATTCAAGGAGATGCTGTTTCTGTGATAAGGAGAAGAAATTAAGAATTCTATCAACAGACCTGTTATTTTGCCTCACAGGTTACGTGCAAATCAGATGTCTACAGGAAATACATACTGATCATACACTGATCAGCCTTTCATGAAATACATAAAGTTCTCTAGTTCTAACTAAAAGAAAGCAATACTCTGAATAATTCCTACATGTAACTCAAGAAATAATTCCTGGAAAGATAACACTTGTTTGCATGGATAATAAAAAAGAATTTTTATGTTTCATACAGACTAAAATGAATGACAAGGAAAAGTTAGGTATTTAAAATACCTTCAGGGAATATTTAATTTTTTAACTTTCTTTAGGAAATCAGTGAAAAATTCCTATTTTTGTTAAATTGTCTTCCTTAGCCTGAGAGAACTGAAAGGCTGCGAGATCCGCTCTAATCTAATTAGCTCTTTTACCATGTGTTTCACTAAACCTGTTTTTTTATTTAGGGAATGGATATTTACCTTAGTCTGAATAAATAAAGCATTCCACCATTTAAAAAAGTAAAATAAAGCAAGGGACTAAAGGCTTACACATATGACCAGCACTCCCCTTAAAGTAAATGGTTGTACAGGAAACAGTATCAGTATATCAGTATATGCTGAAAACACATTAGGTGATGCAAGCCAGAAAAACAAAATGTTTCCATCCTGTGCCACTTTATCTGGTCCTCCCACCTCGCTGGGACCACCCAGCGGTCAGGTCCGTGTAGTTCTTGGAAGAGCTTTAGAGGACATATGTAAATAGCTTTCAGTCTCATGAATCTAATTTAAAACTCTTTCAGAAATAGTATTTTAAATTACCAGAATGTAGAAGTCGTTGAATCTATGGAATTGTATCACATGCCGGTATCTTCCTGTCTGTCAGCCAGTGGGGAGGATGTCCCATTCATTGTCTAGTTTTGTCTTGTATCAGGATGTGGCCTTCTACAGCAAATGTCAGTCAGTTATATATGAAAACAGTCACTGCTCATCTTGCATATACATTCAGCTATGTGGAGGTGGCTGAAACAGCCTGTGGTTACCTAAAGGAAGCCAGAGCAGAAGTCAGAAACTCCATGCCCCTGTCTGCAAGTGCCACGTGCAGCAGAGGAAAGGCTGTGAGACTGTTGGGTCTCTTAGAAGGACAAATTCATTTGCAGCTCCCCACAAAACAACTGAGGAAGCTGAAAACAGTTTTGATACCTGACCTGTGTTCTCCGCCTTTCTGCCTGGCACTGATTGTATTCATAGCTCTGGTGAGAAGGCCCAGATTATCTCCTCATTAGTCCTTTCTGATGGTGTGACTTGTTCTTTTCATTCTACCTACATCTCTGAGGGGGAAACTGGGAAGCTTCTCCCTAGCCCACTACCCTCAGATTATCTTCTTTGGAACCTTAGTAGGTATGCCTCTTTTGGCTATTGTCATTGGTGGAGAGAGATGAGATTTGATCTCCAGGTCTTGACATGGCATAGACAGGCAGGCTGTTTTGTCAGTTATTACTGTGACTGTGGTGACTGGGAGCCCACAGCATGGACTAGAAACTTGTCATGCTATGCAACGGACCCCATGAAATTAGGTTTTCTTGTGGTTTTACTCCTGCTTCTAGTGAAGTCACGACAGGGATCTCAAAGTTACCTCATTATCCACATTTAGTATCTTCTTGAAAATTCTCAATTCCCACAGTGCTAGTGGCAAAGGATAAGCCACTGATAAACTGGCAATATCACCATTGTGCTAAGCGGTACCATCTCATTATTTTCTCTTGTATCCCTCATCATTTATACCCATACACCATCCTTTTGTCCTGTATCTTTAAGTTCTTTCAGGCATGGATTGTCATGCTTATGTGTTGTAAGGCACACAATATTTACCTGTACATAGGTCTCAAGTCAATAGTATGTAAAATAATGGTCTACGTGGTGTGAAAAAAAGAAAGATTCATTGACTATGTATTCCTTTATTGATACTTGTTGGATATAAGTAGGAAAAAACAATAACTCCTACATGGAGTGCAGCATAGAATATATTCAAGTCAGTATAATATATGACCCTTCACAGCTTTAAAAAAAGACAGCTAAAGAAATAGAGAATGCCAATGGAGATTTACTTCAAGATCATGAAGTCTTTGTTTTTAAGTGTTTCTGTTGACTTAAATATGTTAGAGAAGTCCCAAGTTGTTGTTTCAAAATAGTCTTAGTGATAGGCTGGTGCCTAGGCAATAGGGAACAATTTGTCTTTCTCAAGTAAGATGCGAATTTTGCTGCTGCTCATGCTGTTGTTGGAATCTTTGTAGCCAAAATTAGCATCACTTACCTCAACTGCCCCACAGCTTTTCTAAGCCAGCCTGCCAGCAAGGAAAAGGAAATGCTTTCACTGTAGAGCTTTTCGAAGTCTGGACAAAAGCTCATTTTCTGTTCTTCAGGTTTCCTATATATGGCTTTAGCCTCGAGATGGGGACCTGCTCACTGTGCACCATCTCCCATCCCCCATTTCCTGCCTGGGTTCATTAAATGCTGATTTGAAGTTGGTACACACTCTTCTGATACAAAAGTAGTACTGTGTTCCAGGAGCCATCAGAAAGCAGTGCATTATTATCTTTTAC
Organism: Chaetura pelagica; assembly: GCF_000747805.2. NCBI lineage: Eukaryota > Metazoa > Chordata > Aves > Apodiformes > Apodidae > Chaetura > Chaetura pelagica. The sequence goes on from NW_009952801.1 coordinate 6,473,517, forward strand.
ATTCCCTTCATATATATGTCCTCTCCCCATGCACTGAAATGATTTTTTCCCTTCTTCTTAAATATTTCTGTGTGTTTAGTCAAAAGAAACAGTGAAGCAAAGCCCTGTCAAAAAAAACGCACCTTATTTGGGAGCAGTCTCACCCCAGGCTATACACCTAAATTTTAGTATCTGCAAATTGCTAATATTAAGTAAAGTGGAGTACAGGACTTAAAAACTTGAATGAATCATTTTCCTATCTCATGCTTGCATTTTAAGTGTCATGTAAAGCAGGGAGAATAGTTTTCTTTCACCTGAGCAATGATGGTTGTGATGAAATTAATTTGTGAAGCCTATATATTTTCTATTTTTTAACACTACAGTTACTCACTTCTTTTTGGCTATATGAAACCATCACAAGAGATGAGAAGGCTCACTGAGACGCTGTCTGTCTTCTTCACCTAGGACCATAAGTTTTCAGTTCTTTAGAGATAATTGCAAGACATGCCAAGAAGTTAGGTAACCTATCCTTGGGTTGCCTGTGATATCTTCTGTTGTTCAATACTCTTTTATACCTGTTTCCCACTTACAGTCATTTAAAGTGTAATACCAGTTCATTATTATCAGCACTAAAAAGAATAAGCCAGGTAATAGCAATGAGACTGAACAAACCATATCACTGCTCTATCTCATTATTCCAAATTATGCTGCAGGTAGATAAAGTCATTTTCAGGGTATTCTTTCCTGAAATCCACTCAAGTTAATCACTCAAATAGGTAACAACTGATTCCCATTGAGATCAATGACATGGGCTTTGATAGCCTTCAGATAAAGTGGCTGTGTCTTTTGGGGTTTTTTTGCAACAAAGCACTTTCAAATAATCTATTTTCCCTTTCTCCAAGTGGAAACTGATTATTACTTGTTTCAATGTGCTAAATGTAGTAGAAGTGCCAAGATTCATGGAGCAAAGAGGATAGGCTAATAGTGTCCAATTAGACCAATATCAGATGGATACTGATTCTTAGCTTGATTTTAGAAGAACAAACTAACCTACCAGCCTGCTGCCATGAAAACAAGCAGTCCTGTTTTCCTCATCTACCACACTCCTGGCCATGTGCTCTTCTTTTTCTCTTGTCTATGGCATTCTGGCTCCTTTGCAGATCACTCAGCCCACTGTAGTTGCAGGCATCTAACCCAGCAAACCCCCACCTCATTCAGCACCTCCAGTGCTGTAGAGAGGTTCTGTTTCCTCAGGAAGGTGAGGTATGTGACGTATCCTGTATGGAGTAGAATTCATCTACGTTTGAGTCCTGGACTCCAGTTGTATGCAGAAAGTTACCAACATGCAGTGATTATCTTGCTGAGTCAGTGTCTTGGTTTGTGGTTGAATCACTTCAAAAAGTAATAGTCTGCATGAAGGTGTCTTCAATGATTTTGTGGTATTAATGGAGAAACAAAAATTTAATTACTTGGGGCTTCTACATGAGGCAGCTACTCTGTGCCACATGTGACACTTCTTTTCCACATGGAGAACACCTTTGGATGATGAACATAGTCTTTTTAGGCAGTGGATTAAGATGAGCAAAGATGCTAATAATGTTCAGCAGAAATACTTACAAGGGTGACTAATGCAAAACAGTTATTTTGAGCGTTATCCCTCTGTAGGCCACTTCTGAAAACCACTAGTTGAAGTATTGAGCCAGTGCTCCTTTGAAACATAAGGCAGATTAATTCTAATAATTGTTCACCATTTGCCACTAAGGCTGTTTAAGTGCCCCATGTATGGGCTTTGGGACCGTTGGTGTGCATATATATGTTTATACATTTATAATTTTAATCCACAGCTCTAACCTTGAAGCTTAACATACTTAATTTTAACCCTTTTTAACTATAAGAGGAGAGTTGAGTATTGCAGATACGTTATTGCTGCCTTCATGTAGGAGTGCACTGAAGCACATAGGATTGTTGTTGTGATCCCTATGTGTCGCAGTCATCAATACGTCTGCTTCAGCTTTGGTGGGCCAGGATGGTACAGTGACCTCTGCAGGCACACACCAAGTCAATGCCTCAGCCACGGACAAGTATCAAGAAAATGCTTCCCAGTTCTTCATTTTGTCCACTGGAGCAGATATCCTCAAATTGGTTAAGTTTATATATTTAGTGCACTGAAACCTGAATTCTTATTGTCAGCTGTTGAGTCCAAGCTGCCACGTTAGGAGCTGGCAGTGTCCCTTGGGAGACATTCAAGAAAGCCAATATTTGAAGCAAACGCTCTTGAGAAGCCTTGGCTTTGTTTTTCATTGGGAGGTTTATTTTATAATTTAAAAACCACTTTCCTCCATGCCTTTTCATTTTAACATGGATTATTTCCATTGTAAAATGATTCATGCAAGGGCTGTCTTCTCAGCTAGCTCATATATTCAAACATTGACATCAAAGTCTTCTTTCTCTGCTTATATGATTGATTCAGATGCAGAATATGATAGGAATGTGGTAAAAAATAGAAAGGCAATTGCTGTGACTGAGCATGAAACATTCATATGGAAGTGGAGATTTCTCCAGTGAGTGTTGCAGAGGATTTGTATCACATTAGTCTTGTCACGGGTATGGGAGTATTCTAAGTTTTAAGAATATGGAATAGTGTAAATCAAAATCAGCATAAGTGCAAAAGGAGTGAGCACCTTTTCTTCGAAATCTCATCATACTTGGGTGAGATCTGTAGTGAATTCATGTAGTGTCATCTTAGTCCATTGTTATATTTTCATTTTCATAGAAAACAGTATCTTAGCAAACAAGTAATCTGTGCTCCACCACTGGAACCATTCTCTTAATAACGGTAGTAACTGATTAAAAGCAAATTTCTCATTAAGTTATTAGGAAAGATTTCCAGTGTTTTGCTAACCTGTGTATCTTGGTCTGAAGTGCACTTCAGACACAGGCCACTTACAAGGGAGTGCTTGCCAGGAGCAATGTGGTAGGTGACTCAGGCCACTGTGGCTCTCCAGGATCCCGCAGCACTGCAGCAGAGGTGCAGCCCCTTCGCTCTCGCGTGTGCAGTTCTAGTATCCCCATCCTGAGGGAACAAGTGGGACAGGAGGAAACAGATGCTACATGCTGGGCAGGGACTAGAATTAGAAGCGTAAGATTGAGCTCCTGCCCCAAAGTGACAAACAGTGTAATGCTGAACTGAATATAGATTTAATTTATTTTGTTTTTTCTGCTGACTCTTGCTCCTTTCTTTGGGGCTGGGCTTATGCCTTTGCATAGGAGAGTGAAGTGATCCCAGTTTCCAGCTCTCTCTATTTTGAGATACTGCTTAGCCAAGCCTCAGTTCCAGAAAGGAAAATACAAACAAATGTTATTCCACAATTATCTTTCACTAGCTCTTAGCAGTCTGTTTGATAGAGGGTTTACTTAGAAGTAAATGAGTACAAGAAACATTTTATCATGCTAAAAATAACACAAAATAAAAAGCATAGCAGAGTTTCGTCTCTGGCCTTCATATGAAAAGACTGTGTCCATTTAGGAAACAAAGGTGGAACTTGCCCAAGGTGCATTAAGTATAATCCTAGGTTTTCTGGGAATCAGTCCTACTTCTCTTGTTTTCAGAGCATATATTTTCCTCTGTAAATGTTCTTAGGACACCCTCATAAATCTAGTTGTTTGGTGTGTTACTCAGAAGGCATTGAAGTTCTGGGCCTAAAATTGCTGACCAAGAAATGTTCTGCCAGCGAGTCTTGGTGTAATTTATATTTCTAAGAGAAATCAAAAGGCACCAGTGGAGCATTTTCTCTATTTCTGTCATCAGACCATAATCCAATTATAAGGTTCCAAGTTTTAAGCTGTATTTCCATCCAAGTTTTCACCTACAAGAGAGATAAAAATAATGTAGGATAAAACTTGAGTTCAGCTGTATTCAATGCTTATGATATTAACCATATATAATGAGTAACTTCAGAGTTGAAATGGTATGAGGAAAATACTGGTATCCAAAGCTTTTCCGCTCTCTTCCTCTTTTTTTCTAGCCTCCCATTTAAAATGGAGTTGCATGAGGAGCAGCAGCGGGCTGGGGAGAATGGGCAGTAAAACCTCTGCCTCCAAGCCCTCCTTGGATCAGATGGTGTCATACAGGGCATGTCAGTGGTGTCTGACCCAAAGCAGTAATCTGATTTGTAATTTTTTTTTCTTCATTTCATTTCCAGCTTCAGAGCCCAATTTGAAGGTACGTTCAAGGTTAAAACAAAAGGTGACAGAAAGGAGAAGCAGTCCTTTACTCAGGAGGAAGGATGGGAATGTTGTCAGTTCATTCAAGAAGCGACTCTTTGAGGTGACAGGTAATTAAGAATGGAGAAATTCTGTATCAGGTGTTATTGCTCACAGAATAGTGATGGTGTTTTGGAATTGAAATGGCTTGCTAATAAAAATTTTTTTTTCTTTTTTTGTTGGTTTGTTTTTTTTTTCTACTGAAAAGAAAACAGTATTAAGTAAATAGTTCTGTATAAATAACTTGGAACCTACAGCTTTCTACCACTTGCTGAAAAGTCACTGTCAATTTGAAAGCCATACTTTCAAACCAGCTTGGAAACCAGTACTTTACAACAGCAAGTGCAAGAACAAATAAATGGTCAACTTCAGTGACAAGGAACATCAAAGGAGAAAACAAGAATAGTCTCTTCCCTTGATTTGTCTCTTCAGTACATTAACAACATTTTGGGTCTTGCATCTCCCACTTCTCATCTCCCATGGAAAATGCAGATGCTAATAGCAGGTGCAAAAACACCTCTCTTGTATTACTTAGATTATTCAAGGACTATTTGAAATCTTGTGTTTGGCCCTATCTCTGGTTTCTCTTGTTTGATAATGTCAAGATTAGTTATTTTGAGCTAGGGGCTCACTAAGCTTTTTTTTGAGAAGAAAGAGTTGAAACATTTAGATGTTCACTGGTATATTGTTTGTCATAGCAGATAGTAAGTTTTCTTAGTAATTGAAAGGGAATTTTTAGCATATAACAATACAGAATCATGCATATAGCCCATCATTTAATTGTCAGTTTATACAAACAGTGCTACTGTAATTTTTAACAAGCTGAGAAAAAATAGTAAGTTAGTGCTTCTGCTCTTCCATGAAGATGATGCAGACAATGCAGGAACTTTATCTGACCAGTTAGGATAGCGGGGTACAGTCACTTCAGTCAATCAAAGTCAACTCTAGTAGGAAGGAGCAAGTCCAAGAAACAGCAAGGAAATTTCCTGGTGATTTCAGTCAAAGTGAGGATATATTTTTGCATGTAGTGGGAGGCAAAAAGAGTGAATAAGCTTAAAAGTGGCTACAGAATATTTACTACATTTAGATTTTAATTTAAACTTTCTGAGTACTTTAATTTGAAAGCTACAAGATATCCCATGAAATAGGCTTGCCTCTACTAATGCTGTGCTCTTCCATCTTTAACCTTGTTAGCTGTTCCCATCACATAAATTTAATTTATATCAGTGTAGGTTTGCAACAGCTCAGTACAACACCACATGACGAGATCATCCTCTTGTCCTTTATCTTAGAACCTGGAAATCTAAAATCAAGATACATGCAGCCTTTCAAATGCTATTTTAAGATTTTTTTTGTATGCTGTAAATATTCTTTCATATTTGTGCCAAATATACAGTGAAAGTGGTATATGTTTTGCCATTATTACTTGCATAGGTAATGATTAGTCAACAACAGGCTCATCCTCTTTCTAAACAGAAGGGGGATGGCAGTAGGCCTCATGAATTAATGACATGTTATCATGACCTTTGCAAGCCTTCTATCTCTGTCATTCTGATCTCTTACAGAGGCAGGACTCTTTGCAGTTAAAAAGAAAAGACTTTTTTCTTTTTACTCATTACAAGTTCTGTGTCTGTATCTCAGCCTGATACTGAGTATCGTACCATCTTTATGGGAAAAATAAACAGTACATTCTTCCTTTGTGAATCAGAGAGATCAGAAGGGGAAAGATGAACAGGACCTTTCCTCGTTGGTACTTTTGTAAAAGGAAATTCAAATGAAATGGAGGATGAATTTTAAATCTTTAACTTAAGTAAATAGCTCTTTCATAACCTATGGATACTTTTCAGCAGCAAAAACAACCCTCTGCCATAAAGAATAATTAATCAAGATAATGTGTTCCTTTCCAGTGTGAAATTAATGGACGCTTAATCTGTTTTTCAGAATCCTCAGTCAGCAGCAGCTCCCCTGGATCAGGTCCCAGTTCCCCAAGCAATGGACCGACCAGCAGTATAACAGAAAATGAAACTTCAGTTTTGCCATCTAACATTCAAGCTGAGGTGAGACTCTCTCTCTTTGTTGGGTAGATAATTTATCAGATTTCTAGACCTGAGAGATTTGAAACTCCAGTTTTTGCTTACTCACAACAGGAATAATTGCAGAAGGTATAATTATCAGGAATACCAGGATACTACATGTGGACATCAGAGTATGTTATATATGAGATACATCTTCATATATGAGATGCATTTTATGGAGACTCTTTGATAACTAAAGTCCAAACAAATGCATCAGTAATGCTACTGAAAGAATGGGTGGAAGCTATGAAAGTAACTTGGAAGCATCTGTGTTGCTGAACATTACTTTCTGGGGTAACGTGAAGAAGTGCACAGTACAGAAACTAGCAAAGAACTTTCACATGCAAAAAAGCGATTTAGGCATTGGTCATCCTAACCCATATAAGTTAAGGTGATCCCAGGTTCAGATGGGTGCTGAAGTGGGTTTGTTTAATTACAGTATCAGAGTTGGTTGACTAAATTGTTTTTCACATCTGCCTTTTATTTTAATATACCTGTTTCCTTATCAGGGCAGTACTTAACACAACTGAGATGCCTGGAGTCTTGGGATATTTGTTTGTAAAGTGAGCTTGTACATGGAGAGAATCTTAACTACTCCTTATTCTGTTTCATATATACGTGACTATAACTGGAATGCAGATGATACATCAGTTGTGATAAACGTAATTTAGCACAGACAATACGCCTGAGTCATGCTTTCCATGGCAATATTGTAAAGGGACAATAATCTAATGGAACTGGGAGAGAATAAAATTCTGCAATATTCTGTATCCACGGCCCAAACTTACAGCAATTCCTGCTTTGGTGGCAAAGTTTTCTATTAATTGTTGGTTTATACTGTTTATGTTAGAAAAATTGCATAAGACAATGTGATTGAACAAAGTTTTAGCAAATTGAGCTATTTCTCCAGGTCAGTGGCAGGACATTAACCTAAAAAAAAACACCCTGGAATGGGCAGTTCAACCTCCAACAGTGACTTTTCCCCATAATGAATTAATTGTGTGTGTGAACTATGATCCAGGGGGCAGGTGGGTGACCTCTGCTCACAGATTAGTAGTCTCTCTCTGGCCCGTAACCAAAAAGGAAAAAAAAAATTGCATTGATGGCTAACATGTGGTCTTGCCTCATAGCCCCCCTGCATGTGATTGCAAAGAAATTTAAATGACGCAGAGTAAGATCCATCATTTGGATTAGATCAGATCCTAGTTCAATGGAATTAAATGGTATATTTTGATATGGGGAACGTTTTAGATAGACATTTTTAATATGTGGGTGTTAGTGCTGCATTAAACAGGAAATATTGTCAAATTGGATCTGTTGCTGACTTGAGAATACTACAAAATGCACAAGGAATAATGTCTCAGACTTACAGTGCTTGTAACTTTGCATGGTATAGTTTCTGGATATTTGCCTACAATGTTCAACCACCATCAGACATGCAATCAATCTGGTCAGGCCTGCAGTCTCTGAGGAGATTTGGAAAGGTAGCAACAACCTGCGGAGTTATATTCTGTCTATTAACAGAACATCACGCTACGTATCATTTGCCATTACTGTGCCAGACATCAGAAGTAACAGCCCCACCCTAAAATCACAGATACACAAATAAGCTTAAAAAGTTCCTTTAGAAGTTGAGCTCTGTGTGCTGGTGTTGGTCACTTAGCTTCCTGGAAGTGTGCTTAGAAGCTGAAACTATGGACTTCCACTTCTGGATCCAGTCAGGGATTTCTTTACTTCTTTGGTTACTTGACTCTTAATATTGTGGTCCTGTGCGCTCAAACATTTTTCCATAAATCTCAGCTTCAGTGCATTTTGATTTCAGTGGGATTTCTTTGGTAGTTTAACAGCAGCCAAACTCCTACATGTCTCTTTTCTAGTTTAACATTAGCGGCCAGCTCTCCAAGGCTATATATTTAATCCATTTTTCATCAGATACGCAAAGTACAGAAGTTTCTAATAATAGGATAAGTGTTCCAAAATCACCCAAAATATCACTTGTTTTGCTGTAATCCCACATGACTCACATCGCTGTTGTTTCGTAATCGTTGTGACATTTGCAGTAAGTGTTGTACTCATATCTGAGTGGGTGGAGAGCTGCGGGTTTTATGGCAGCAAATAAAACACTTTTTGCTGGGGAAAAACAGGTTGCTATGACAGAGAACCACTTACCAGTGAAACATGAGTCAATACCATAAATTATTATACTCTAGTGCAGAGACAGAATTAGAGCATTATCAGTAACGAAACAGAATTTTAAAGTATTTTTGCCATAGCCATTTAAATAGTGAGACTTTTAAGTGGTTTACCCTCCGGAGCAGACAGTCTTGTGGATAGACATTTACATTTTTTTGAATTAACAAAGGTGCACTGCAAATGCTACATTTTTGCAGATAACCTTATACTATCACAGTTCCCGTAATGGTACTTTCAGCACCATTTGTTAAAACACTGGTCTCGTTATACAAAACTTGAAAGTTGAACTCAAGATTTTAATTGAACCTTATAAATAAAATACTGTTTTTATTAGGCCCAGTTGTCTCCAGTATCATCAAGGTTCACTGCAGTAGCTATTTGTCTCTTGCAGCCCGCCGTACACTTTTAGGTCGCCTGCTGTGCTGGGGCTAAATATTACTTGCATGAGAAATGCAAGCAGGATTGAGACCCTGCACAGCATGTCCCCTGAGTTCACAGGGACAACCTGCCTTAGTCTTGTGAAATTATTCATTTTAGGCATTTACAGCCTGATCAAAAGCCATTGAAGGCAATGGAGAGTTTCCAGTTGGCGTAAGCAGTCTTCAGATCATTTTCTTTCTTCCACTTGGGCTTTGGAGAACAGCATTTCCTAGAACATCACTGATTATACTGGGGACATAAATGATATGCATGGCAGATAAACACATACTTGATTTGTACAACCCTACAGCACTGTTCTTCTAATACATAGCTCCTTGAGGTGCTCTTTGCAAGTGGCTATTAGAAAAATGGTGTTTCCTTCAAGTAAATGTGAAGAGTCTAAATAATTACCAAAAAAACACCCCAAAAGCCTTAAGAAATAAGAGTGAAAGTAACTGTGAATATTAAAAGCTGTAACAACCTTACTGTATCTCCACAATTGAGACATATTAATGTCAAACCATTTCCTCTTCCCCACTTAGTGTATAGATGTGCATATAAACATGCACACATGAAATGAGTGTTCTTGCGTCTCAACAGGTTCCACTAGCGCAACAGAAGTACAATAACTAATCATGGTTACCTTCTGATGATCATGCACTGTTATATTTAGTTATATTACTCTGTTTTAAGGAAGAGGGTAACTGTTGACAAGCTATTTTAAGCGTCAGGAAGCAGGATCCATGGATCTAGTAAGTAAATACAAAGAGGAGCAAGTACAGCAAGGTGCTCTTTGGGGTAATGTAGGTGCAAGTCCAAACCTTTAAGCCCTTATGTAGGAGAAGGACCATGGCTTAGCCATTGTGCTGCCAAATGACACTCTTGGCAGCCCCAGTTCCTGCAACCATTTCAAGGTATTGACAACTGAGTAGGAAGAGAAGCTGCAGCTGGGGTCATGAAGTTCTGCCTCAACAGATGCAGGACCCTAATCTATGCAGATGGGCTACTGAACTTATTTTGGGAGATGTGGTTTAACAGATACTTAAGCTAATGTTACTTGAAAATACTTTTAAAAATCAATTACTTGTCAAAATGAAAATGACTGCTTATTAGCAGTATAAGAAATTGGATTGAAATGTTCTTTACTAATAAACTCATGTTTTCAACATTAAACTCCCGTGGTACATAACGTGTTTGATTTGGCCTCATGAAACAGTGATGTCTGACCTTAATGTGGGAATGTATTTGATTGCTATTCACCCTGTTCCTGTTATGTTTGTTAATTCAAATCTTAGAAGGTTATAGGGGCATACTGAAAACCTAGAAGGAAACACGCATTTTTGAAGTGGCTTTCTATAGGTGCTGCAGTTACTACAAATTTTAATATGTTCTAGGAGACATGTTAGAAGTGCTCCACTGTCCTTTTTCAGTTAAATCTCAGTACTTTCCCTCAATATCTCCATAGTCTTGACATACTTGCTTTTATTCATGGTCAAAGGTGGATGTTACCAAGGCAAGACACTGTTAGCCAGGAGTTAATGTAATATACAAGTGAAGCTTCTTTGTTTCCTATGCTATCTGTTGACATTCCCTAGGTACCAAAAGAAAATTACAGAGATAGACTTCGGCTGTTATTGTCTCAGTGATAGGTCGTATCTCCAAACAAACTATATGAGGAAGGTTATGTTTTGGAATAACATCCTGTGTTTTTGTGCTTAACCATTTTTCATTGATGGTCTGAAGTTGCATTGTATTAGCACAAAGTATTTTACAGAGTTAATTGATATTCCAGGTTTGTCCAGGGGAAAATCTACAGCTCCCCACAACATGCTTGACAAGTTATTATATTTACTTTAGTCAAAGCCCGAGTGTGCAGTATCCCTCTTGGAGGTGGTCTATTATTGGAGTCCCATATGCTTTTTGTTTGGGAAGAAAGCAGTCACTGTGTCATACTGTTACACAGGGTATTCTTTTTCAAGGATGTTGTTCCCTTGGGGACCATATCATGCCAGAGTTCCTAAGTCTAATAAGACCTTTGTAGCTCTTATTGTGTTAAAGTTCTGGGAGGGAAGCAAGAGTTAAACAGAAAATGTAATTCAAGCAACTATACTAGACCACATGTTGAAAAACATGACTGTTAAAGCAGAAAGGCAAAGGCTTCAAAAAGATTCCTGTTGTGGTAATGTAACTTTTTATGTTTCTTCCCAATTAATCTAGAATGGAAAGGCAGAGGGTGATCTTTGTAGAGTGTCTGGTTTTACTTGACAGTAATTAAAAATGTATCAGCAATTCCATGTCCTCAAAAATTATATCGCAAGACTTCAAAAGAATTGTTAAAGATTTTAACTCGAAGGAAATTAGAAAGTCTGTGAGGGGTATCCCACCATCATAGAATGATTGGATCCTGGTTTTGTATAAATGCATATAGAGAAAGAGACGGTACATTTTTTAAAGATGGCAGATGTGGCAATCTGCCTCACTTTCTACTCAAAACTCCCATGTGGATGGGAGTAAATAATGTGCCTGAAGCATCCCCATATGACTATCTGGGTAAGAAAATGTATGGACTCGGTAGGAAACACACTTCATACCTTACAACAAAAATTGTAATAACCAAAGTAAAGTTCTAATGTATCCATATTTGTGACACCTTTGATTCAGATAGATATATTCCTTAATTCACTGGCTACACTCCCACTGATTTTCTGGTAGTGAAAGTGCAGTTGATGAGAAGAGTGGATGTTGAGCTGATGAGAAGGTGATGATCAGAGATGGTTGAGGAATCCTCAAGATTTTGGTTTTGCATGGAAATTTGAATTACTAACCAGGTAATGCATAGTCCTGGACATATATCAGTTGTTTTCTTAAGAAACATCAACAGCTTTTTCACAGGATTGGTACTTTTCCTTATCTGTCAACCCATTAGGATGCAAACCAGTGCATGATTTGTAACTGGCTTTCAGTGTAGCAGGCTAACAAGTATAAAGTAACCAAGATAAAAAGCTTGGAGATTGTACATCTGTTGTTTTTCCCCTTTATTCCAGCATCTGGTTTCACAGCAACGACTTTTGATACAAGATGAATCAGTGAACTTGTTGAGTCTGTACACATCCCCTTCTCTGCCCAACATTACCTTGGGACTTCCAGCAGTACAACCTCAGATCACTGTAAGTGACCATTCTCAAGCCTTCCTGCCTACATTTGCTTCCAGAAAACCTACTTTCTGCCTTTTCTCTTTGTTTTAGCATTTTGGAATGTAAGCAGTTCAGAGTAGGAAGCAGACCTTTCCTTGAACTGGGCAACATTTGAACATTCAGCAGCATGACTTGAAAGCAATAATTATTTTTGATTGCAAATAAACGAGTCCCAGTGTGGAGCTTAGCTAGGTATGGGCCACATGCATCATGTTTATATCTGCAAATCAGATAGCAGATTTCAGACATGGTGAGAAGTATATGAGGAGATAATTTAGTATAAAAATTCAAAGTATATGATCTTCCCTACCTGCTAAAGTGCAGTACATGTATATTTTTATGAGATTCCAGTAGCAACCTAAGCTGGGCCAGAGCATAGTAGAGGAAAAATCTAGTATTCCTGCAACTAGGTTTGTTATTTCAGGGATGTGCTATCAATCAGAGAAAAAAAAAGCAGTGATATGTGAGCACTACTTAATATTTTAATGATGAGTTATGTTAATATGCCCTTTGTTCAGTCTGCAGCAATCACCTTTATTGAGAACTAAAAGTTAACTTAATATGTGAAATGTATGAAAACACAGACACAGTATTTATGGAAATTCATGCTGATGAATAAGGATCTTTACATCTAGAGCAAATTACAGTAACCTAAAGGTGAAAAATGAGGTTCAGTAAAATATCTGAATATTTTGCCACTGTTCAAAGCTTTTCTGATTTCCAGGGGAGAAAAAAATAAAAGGACATAAGTTATATGGAGGTTCTATACAACAGTGTATAAATTCTGAAGAAATTTTATCAATTTAAATTTCTTAGAATGTGAATTGGTAACTCCCATAAAAATACTAGGTGTGTGGGTACAGCTTTCCATGGTGTAAAAAACCCCAAAATCTATACAATCCAGTATGGTTTGTAAGAAGTGCTGCTTAATTCCAGTGCTAAATGCACTTTCAAGTTAAAGTTTCATGATATCCTATGGCTTTTTCAATACATTTACTATTCTAACCAATAATATATTACTGCAATCTAGTATTTTAACATAAGATAAAGGACTTTACAAAGAAAATTTTGTAAGCTTTAAAAAATCAGTCCTATAGGGGCCTTTCATGAGATATTTATAAGTAATTTACTGGTTTTAAGGGATGGAAAAATTGAGCTGATTATGAAATGTAGTGCTTACTTTTCCAGATATTATAATGAAAAATTTCTTAGCCTTTCACAAAAAATATTACTTGCTTCAAAGCAATTTTCTAACTTTAAAATGGAAATGAAAATATGTTTCATTTTCTCATTCAAATCATATGAGCTTTTGATGTGGCCAGCTAGCACCAAATATTACTTCTGGCAGTAGAAAAAACAAAGGGGCTGATTTATGCAAGCAGTGTTTATTTCTATTACCAGAATAAGTTGCAAATTGAATGTAAAGTTTGCTTTGGTGTTTGTTTTTTAGGGAAGGGTGATAGCAGAGTGTGAAGCATACACCCAGAAATATTAATAAAACCTTGGTTTGCCTTATAAGAATTTATGGAATTTAGATTAACAGTAGAGATACTGTTTTTACCATGACACACCATAAGTGTTTATCTGCAAGCCTCAAGATGCTTATTTCTGTTACGTTATTATTCTTGCTGTAAAAACTGTTATTTTGCTTTAACTGCTCTTTTAAGATTTCCTTTTAAAGTAGATGAAGAACAGAGAAATAGAAGGTACATTCACAATGCTGAAGGGCTGATACTTCCAAAAGCTTTAAATCAATAACTGTGCCCTTTATAAGGGCACTTTAAAATGCTACACATACACAGCAGCTCTTGATTCCGTAGATGAGAGTTTTAACTGTACGAATTTACTTTGCAAAGGGTAAAGCTTACATTTGTGCTGTCCTTCAGGGAGTCAGGGAGTGCTCCAGGAAAAGTAATAGCTTCCCACTACTACAGGTAATTATTTTGTTTTGCTGATTGGCTTGCTGTCTGATGGAAAGTTATATGAAAAACCATGCCTTGCCTATTCCAAACTCAATGGAAACTATTTTCTCTGATCTCCTGTTTTCCTGTGCAGGAGGCTGTGGGTAGGTCTTTAGGAATGTAAAGGATTGGTCTTGTCTTTTCATTAATAACTTTCTAACATTAGTTCCTTACGCTTTGGCTTTTATTACTGATTTTTTTTCAAGTGGTTTCATTACACAGTTTCTCATAGTGTTACATTTAACTGGCATGTTCTTCCTCCATTTTCGTCATTTGCATTTCAGTGCAAGATAGGAATGCTAACCCTTTATTCTGTATATATTCATAAAATATGACACAAGGCTGTCTAATAAAGTGGAGATATAAATGACCAGGTCTATGAAAAGCATTTACCAGTGCCATTGTTCTTTGACAGGCTTCATCATCGTTCAAAGAAAAGCAGAAGGGGGAGACCCAGTCGCTCAGACAAGGAGTGGCCTTGGCTGGACAGTATGGAGGAAACATTCCTCCATCCTCAACTCATCCTCATGTTGCTTTGGAGGGAAAGCCAAATAGCAGCCACCAGGCTCTTTTGCAGCATCTGTTATTGAAAGAACAAATGAGACAGCAAAAACTTCTTGTGACTGGTAATGATTGGGGCTCCAACAGAATTATAATTTGCTCAGATTCACATTAAACTAAGTGTGGTAATATAGATACTATACATGCTAACCATTGGGAAAAGTGGAAGGGTGGGAGAAAAAAGGACAGCATCTTTGTTTTCCCACTTTAGTGATTCCACTCCAGTCTCTTAGCCTGAAAGAATTCAATGATTACAGAAAAGAGAAAACGATTACTACATCACATTCTTTTGCAGCTGCTGAACGTCTCAGCATTGCGAGGCATGTGATGCATGTCCCATGGCATCAGTGCTGATGCAGAGTTCTGCAGTACGCACCCCTCTTCTCGCTGAAAGCTTTCTCTGAGTTTAGAACTCTTAGTTTGTTTTTGTTCACACAGGAGTGAAATGTTCCTGTTTTGCAGGAGCCGTTCCGCTTCATCCACAGTCTCCTTTAGCAGCAAAGGAGAGGGTCTCACCTGGCATAAGAGCTGCCCACAAACTGCCTCGTCACAGGCCACTGAATCGAACCCAGTCAGCTCCTCTTCCTCAGAGTACTTTGGCCCAGCTGGTCATCCAGCAGCAACATCAACAGTTTTTGGAGAAGCAGAAACAGTACCAGCAGCAGATCCACATGAATAAGGTAGGTCCCCAAAGTAAGGATTTTCCAGTAAACAAAAAAGTTGGAAACTAATAAGGAAGTTTAGGTATTGGTGCCAACTGATCATGGACAGTGGACAGGTTCTTGCATGAGTTTCTTGTTTATGTGTAGTTGGTGTGTGCATTTGTATAGATCTTAATTTTCAGTCTTCCGAAATACGCTACAAAGGTAGTTTTTGGTTCTTGACATTAGTAAGAATACAGTTCAACAAAATAGGGTTCAGAGCATCTCATGGGCTGAAATTACAGGTGGTTTCCTATTCAAAGCTAAATGATGCCTAAAGATTACTAGATTTCTACCCAACTTTTTGATGTGCCCTTTTGAGCTTCAGCAATCGTTGAACTCAGCTGCCTTTGAATAGTATTTTAAGCTTTCTCATTGTGGACCACATTTGAATTCCATCAGCTGATTAGAGTAATTTTTTTTTTTTAATGTAAGAAACTTCTTAAACATGTGGAAAAGTTACTAATCAGCTTTTACCAAACCAACTTTTTCTCTGTAAGTCAATTAGCAGCATGAAATTTTTTAATCTATATGGCAATCTAAAATTTCCACTTAGGGAGAAAGTATTGCTAATACCAGAAACAGAGTTGAATTGTACCCCTTTTCCCCTGTAGAGTAATACCTTATGCTAAGGAGGGAAAGA
>NW_009952801.1:6489700-6498551 GCF_000747805.2 Chaetura pelagica
AGAGAAGTCATCCATTAATAAACAAAGAGCAGCAGAATCTAAAAAGATTTGTCAGGAGCTAATGCGTCTGCAACAAAAGTGATGGTGTTCCCTGCTCTAAAATGAAGATATGCAAGTCATTAAATGCTTTTATCTGGAGGATGTTTTTCTGCACTAACTACTTAGCTTTCCAAAAGTTGCTTGCTGGAGCTCCTCTAGAAATGTGAAGATAGTAGTCATGCATCTTCAGTTTTGTTTGAGGGTTACTTAATAACATATATAAGAGGCAGTGGCAAAGAAGAAAAGATGAAAAGTGGACATTCAGCCCTTGTACCTAAGAGAAAAGAAAAAAATCAATCCACCTTACTGGGTGAACTTTCCAGGGGGTACTGATTCTTTGGAATCTACTAAGAATTCCCAACAAAATTAGAAACAAACCTAGAGTTTAAGTACATAGTTTGTACAGTGGTTTGGTTATTAAATCTTGTCTTAATTAGGAAAAATGAAGACCAGAAAACTTCAAAGTTCAGAGCTGATCCTTGTATGTTAACCCCTCTCAGCTTGGGTGTTTTGATTACTCAACTAGGACTCCAGTTGGCTTTTCTTTTAGTATGCATTCCATATGTTTAATCAAGATGGCATATGTATATCTCATAGCCTCAGGTTTTGAAAATATTTCACCTGCCCTAGATTGTCTGAAGTGAAAAGAATTTTTACTGGTGAAGTACTGAGTCTTTGTGCTGTTTGTGGCTATTCACTACAAACCGATCAGTTCATGCAATCCTTACAAAGCAAAGAAAAAAAGCTGGTACATTTCTGTTAGATGATACGCTTATTGACATAAAGTCTACCATGGCATTGAGAGATATGTGCTGTGGCATAGAGGTACATTTGTCCTGAATGTGAAAATTAAACTTAAGAAGAATAAATATTTTCCTGGTCATGTAGGACTAGGAATGCATTGCACCTCACAAGAGCTAAGCTGCACAAGGAAGTGAAAAGGCTGCAGTTGCTTTGGGATAATGCTTGTTTCAGTAACCTTTTTCTTTTTTTTTCATGAGTTAAACTGCATCGAATATATACATTAAGTGAATAACTCCTTCTTGTACTTGAAATGCACTTTCATTCTTAAATGGCTATTTGTGATAAAAAGAGACAAAACAATTCCTTCTTTTAATACCTAGTGAACCTAGCTTTCATTCCTTACAGTATAGGCTATATACATATGCAGATAGTAGAAGTTTATCCTAGGGGCTTTTGATGCCTTGAACCTCCATATTTGCTCCCAATAGGTTCTCAGACTCCTTTATACCTACTCCCAGAGCAGCTAGTTTTAATCAGGAGCACAGTAACTCATCAGAACTGCATACACCTAAGAAGGAATAGGGTCTTGCTGCATCCACAGAAGCAGTGTGTTATCTGGGAATGTGGGTGGTTTATCAGACATTAGTTTGCAGCGTCTGGGTTCTTACACAGCACCATTCTCAGAAGAACCCTTCTGATGAATGGTACTGAAAAATGTCAGTGCTCTAGTAATGTATCTGTCCTTCGCAGGCATACAGAAAGCCAGGGGGCTTTCTTATATACTTACTAGAAAAAAATAGAGTTTTGAAACCTGGAATTTAAGAGTAGCCCATGACAAGAGTGCAAAAAGATCAAATCAGTACTGAATTTAAAACTATATTCTTTAATGCTTTAACTTGAAGGTTCAGATTGAACACCTGTGCCTGCATAAGGCTTTTTAACTCTGCTAGCATGGTAGAATATACTTTGTTCCTTCTTAAAAATTACCTCTATTTGCAATTGAAGTTCATTATGTAATTTGCATGGCTTTACAATTAAACTCGGAAACCAGAGTTATTTGAACTTTAAAACAGTAGAAAGTATAGACTATGTAGCAAAGCAACCCAATATCTTCTCATTTGTTAGGAAAAGTTTGGGTATGTATCAGGAGAATACATGCACTTGTTATTTTCCATTTTTCTATCCTCTACCCTTCTGTTTGTAGGCTGTATAGTGAAATCTGCACAGAGATATAATTATCTCCTTTTCAGCCATGAAAAATGTAGTAGGGCTTTTTGTTTTGTTTTGTTTTTCAGAAGAAGTACTCAAACATTATCTTAAAATTCTGGTGAGAAACAACAGAACCATTTTAAGCTGACAAAGCTATGAAATGTCAGTTGATCAAGAGCTTAGAAACAGTTAATACCTTCTTTTTCTTTTCCATTTCTCTTTCATTTCTTCCTTATGCTTGGGACTTGAAGTACTTAAGGCTGTAATGTGTTCTGACTGAGCCCAGTTCTTGAATGTTTGCCCTGAACTAAAATGATATGGCATGCGTCAGCACTCCCTGAAAACTGCTTTTGGTCAGATCTTTTTGGCGGACATGTAGGTGAATCTGGCTGTAACAACAAAAAGAGGAAAAGAACAAGTTTCTCCCCACTCCACTGATCTTGTATTTGTCTTGTATTAAAAAGTCATTTCTTTTCTTTGAGAAAAGAATATACTTCAGCAGCAAGGCAGTGCTGCTGTGAGGGTGATAACAAGCAAAATCTAACATAGGTCAGAGGTAAAGAATTCCCCTGGATCATTTCCATTCTGAAAAGAAACAAATCATTGCCAAGAGGTGTGTCTCTGTCCTTAATAACAAAGAGAAGATCCCCTATGGATTATTTCTGGTCAGCTGTCAGATGCCAGGCTTTTGATGTGGGAAATGGTATACATCTCCACTGAAGTCTGACATTTGTACCTGCGGGATCTAGTATGCTGACCTTCGGAAAATATTCTGCAAATGTTGACATCCCAACTAAAAGTAGGGAGAAACCCTTGTTCCTGCTTTCTGGGGAAAAAATAATAACAAATGTGAAGTAACCTGAACTCCTCTTGTCTTAGGGAAGAGAAGCTTTGCTGTTGTCAGCTTTAATATACTTCTGCCCAAATGACAGCTTATTTCCCCATAAGGCCCTTTGATCACCCCTGCAGATCTTCCTTCTGCTCAACAAAGGGAGTCCATAGTCTGAAACCCCCATTAAGATTCTTGCAATCAGGTACCAAAAGACCACTACTACAATAAAAAGCTTAAAATCGTGATATTATTTGCCTATCTCTGTATCTAGAAAACTTTGGCTCTGCCACTTGCAGCAAAAAGGGTGATTTTGGTGAAAGTATTGTCAGTGCAAAGCCCCTAGCAGAGGTCTGGGTTCAAGAAAATCTCAGAAAACATGGGAAGGGTATGTGAACAAAGCCCTCTGTCTTTAAATGCTATTTTTGACACATGATGAATAAGGGCCTGCCTTGGCTGAAACTAAATTAGGACAATCTTCACTGGGACCAAGATTTTATTTTATCAGTGTGGGAAACCTGCGTGTGCTCTAAATGTATTAGTAGCATTTTGATACTTGGTTTTCAATCGTAAAATCCTCCTCATAACTGGAGTAGTAAAGGTTGAAATAATGGGGCAGTTGGCTGTCTGTACTGAAGTGTGGGAGCCGTATGAATAATGTTTAAACTCACATAAGGAGTACCTGAATTTCAGTTTATCAGGATGTTAATTGGTTTAAATCATCTTTGCATAGGAAACTAGTGACTTGGCAAGGCTGTGAGGTGAAAAAATCCATGACAAAAAATTCATAAGAAGTGAAAATTTGTTAGTGCTTTGGATAGTGATCATAACTGACCAATATCTGTTAAGAAAAATGAGAAATAATATGGAAGTTTCTTTTAATTTATTGATTGAAAAAACAGAACGCTTATTTGTTGTAGGAATATTGAAAATATAGTTAACTCCAGATTAATCATCCCTTCTCTGGATGGTGTTTAATGAAATATGGAAGACTGGATCAAGTTGAGCTGGAATAAAGGCATCTAGTTTCATTAAACATATTACAACTGAGGTTTTGGCATTCCAGCTTGTACATCTGACTAGCATCTTCTGAAGCTGAGCAGTAGCACATCTATTCTTTCAAATATTGCCTATAGTGGGGGATTCTTTGGACAAAACTATAGCAAGAGTTGACTGTGGATTTTGGAATTGAGAAAATGCCCACAGCATTTTCTGATTTGCTGAGTGCTAATCTTTAGACCATAATGCAGAAGATTGATTTTGAAAGATAAATACATCCCTCAGAAACATTGTACTACATGAGTAAGAGAGACAGTGGCAAGTAGGTGTCAAGTTGTTTCAGTGCAGATAACAGCATCCTAAGTGGTCAAAGTAATCTCCTAATCTCCATAGGAGAGAGGGAGAAAAAGTGGGTTCCACAGTGTATATATAAGTTCTTAGATTTAAAATGAATTATTAATTAAGGAAGGAAATGTATGAAGTAGCTGTTGCAGGGTTTTGTGATTTGTCGCTTGTAAAGACATTTTATTTAAAATCTTGTTTTACAAGAGCTTATCATTACAAGGAGGAACAAAGGCAGGTACTGCAACTGAAGGACCTATAAAATGATCTGTTAGTGTCCAGGTTATTTGTACTTACTCTTTCATTTTTCTGTACAAGCAAGCAGATTACATTGTGTTTGATGTCTTTTTTGGTTGGACTCTTGCACTTACATAATGGAGTTGATGTCTGTAAATGCTTCCTTTTCTGTTGCCACTATTTACTTTGTCTCATGTGTATTGCCCCCCATTTAATTTCCTGAAAATAAAAGGGAAAAAAAGTATAGGATGCATTATCATGAAACCATTTTTAGCGTGACTCCTTTACCTGGAATAGCAATAACAGTAAAGTGTACTGGTTAAAGAAGACCAATCTGTACAACTCTAATTTAGTAGTTAAATAAATCATGGTGTTATTATTATTATTATAATTAAATGTAGTCTTAATAAAACAAAGATTAAGCGGTCACTTTTTCGAAATCAAAAATATGCATTAAAATGAGAAAGTCCTGCATGCACCTACAGTAAGTGGGGGTTTAAAGTGAAAGATTTCAACATTAACTGTAAGCAGAAGTATCCAGCTGTACAGTGGAAGGACATCTTCTGCTATGTAATCCAGCTTTAGATAGAGGGATAAGATGGAAATATTGACTATAAATATATATCTTTGCATGTTACCAGATACGTAATTTTCCACAGTATGTAAGAGATATGATGATACGATACAATACGAAGTAGGATGTTTCTGATTTTGGAGAACTGAACAGTCTCCTAGTAATACTACTAATGTAATTACGGAAATAAGATGGGGCCAAGCTGCCTTTAAATACCACTTTAATGGGTGTTTCAGGTCCCCTCAACTCCCCATGCCATCCACTCATTTTTATCATGTTCCATCATATGAGAGGACATTATTATAGGGCCTCATAGTCTCTTGCCTGAGGCTTAGTTACAGTCACAGTTTTCAGGATATTTTTAATAAGATTTTGCAGTAAAGAATATTAATCCAGTTTGTAATATCTACTGTGTAAATATATAAAGACTTTCATTTCACAGAGTTTTAGAAAATGTAAGTTATTTAGTTCCTCCTGTCTAGAGCAAATCCCCTGCTGACTTCCATGGCATGGGAGGAGGCCCCAGAGCAGGAACACTGCACATTAAAATGCACACAAATACCACTCTAGTCTCTTCAGCCCCCTTACATGTGCTTGTATCGCTCCACTGATTACATGCAAAAAGGATCTGAAGGTGTTTGACATATGGATTATATACTGCAGGGCATTATGTGTTGCCTCAGAAAGCTCAGCAGCAGATTTGTGCCATACAGCAGCATGAAGAAGAAAGATCCTGACATGAAAGTGAAAAAACATGAAAGAATGGAGAGCAGTAATGAGCTAAATATGTCTTAACTTTGCTGTGGACATGCACTCATTTTCTCTAGGCTTTCCCTCCAGAATAACCCACCTGATGTCAAGTAACTGGCACATGGAATGGTTTGCACATGGATCAGCATTAGGGACCTCTCAGAGCTGTATATGCTTATCTGTCACACAGATGTTTCACCTTGTATTTGTTTGCTAGCAGCCAGCCAAGCAGCCAGACCTGCCTTTCTTCTCTTGCCCAAGTGGAGAGGGGCTGGTCCACAGATATTTAGCTAAGTGACCGAGAGGAGTGTACCCAAGCTGAATGCATGGCTTTAGCTTCAGTGCCTTCTTGATCAGTGTCATCCCCTGAGAAACAACTGGAAAAGATTTATGGGTTTGAACTGAGACGTTTTCCAGATGCTGTTTAATAGAAGGAGACACTCTCTGCTTCAGCTGCAGTAGTAAGGATTCCCCAGTTTAGAGCATGCCACCTGCAGCATGCGCGTGTTGTGATTTGCCAGTTACTACAGTAATGAAAAGGGATTTGGTGCTTGTTTCTTTTTAGTAAGACATTAAACTTCCTTTACGTCCCAAAAATGAGGGTTTGCTGTTACCAAAACCTGTAGACTTTAACTGTGAAATTCTTTTCTCCCCTGATGTGGGGGCTTACGCATCAACTGGAAGTGCACAAACAGATCTTTCAACTTGTCCTGTTGACTTTGTGGGAGTTCCTGAATCCAGCTGTAGCTTCTTCATTATAGTTTACAGGACAGCCCTGCCCTTCACTGGGTGGCATTTTTCTATATGTGTTAGCAAGCAGAATGAAACTAGATTGTCTACTTTTTGTGACAGAGTAGCTATACTGAAGCCATCCAGTAACTCAGCATGTAACACTAGCTAATACTCAGTTGATTTTTGTCTCTTTCAGCAAAGCAGGGATTTTTATTTTTTTTCAGGTTTGGATTTTTGGATCTCATTAAGACAATTTCGGAATGCATCTGCTGCATCTTAAATAGTAAAATATAAACCATACTTGACTGCAACACTCGGGCATCTGGTGCCTCAGCAGAGCTTTACAATAGCAGTTAATGGTGTAAAAGCAGTTTTGTCTGGGTAGCTGTGTTACAGTCATCACTGCTGACGCTGTGATACCTGTACTGGGCACAACAACAGCGAAAGTCCTCCCTGTCATGGACAGACGTACTTTTCGGGTGTTTATGGCACAGGCAAAGGGATGGACACCAACTCTGTCACCACTTCTTTGTTGACTTTCAGTACCTTCATGCTTTAATTGATAGAGAAGCTTGTGTGAACATTCCCTGATTCCCTTATAACAAATACTAACCAGATTACTGATTTTCTTCTATCTTGGATTTCCTCTATTATTTTGTGTTGTGGAAACTGAACTGTAATATAGTTAAATAAATTTCTGCTTTTATGTTTGAAGAGTATGAAGGGAGACTCATTTGTTTTGATTACCTTCTGTAGCAATGTAACAGGTGTGTAATGTTTTCACTGACCTGCTTTATTTTTAGTTTACTATTACTGTATAGTGCTCTCTACATACATGGTATTTTCTACTGCAGCACAGCATGTGATCTTTCACTTAGGAGCTTTGGTTCTTTTTTCCCCTGTACATTAATAGTTTAGCAATGTACAGATGCCTGGGTTTGCTGTGGAAGGTTTCCTTTTTTTAGTGCAAATCTAGTAGTTCTCGTGTGTTTTGCATCAGTGAAAGGCCTCACTAACTGTTCCACTCCTTCTCTTTCCAGATGCTCTCTAAGTCCATTGAGCAGCTCAAACAGCCTGGCGGTCACCTGGAGGAAGCTGAAGAAGAGCTTCACGGAGATCAGTCGATGCAGGAAGAGCGAGCGCCGGCCAGTGGTGCCAGCGTTAGGGCTGAGAGCAGCAGTGCTGGTGTGGATGACAGAGTAGATCAGCAGGTGGGGGCTGTGAAAGTCAAAGAGGAGCCACCGGACAGTGATGAGGATGTTCAAACCCAGCAAATGGAATCTGGGGAGCAAGCTGCTTTTATGCAACAGGTAATAGGCAAAGAAATAGCTCCAGGATTTGTAATTAAGGTTATTATCTGAACACCACGTGCATTTTCTAGGCTTTGATATGCAATTGTGTTTTAATTCACTGATCTAGCAAAGCCTGACTTACAGTTCAAAGAATCTAACAAAAGCAGAAATGTTGTATGCACACTTGAAGTCATAGTGAAGCTCCTCCTTATGGCCACTAATTGAGAAAATACCTGTTGCAGTCAATTATTCTACATAAATCTTTGCGTAATAGCTGATAGACTCTGTATTAGCCCAGGGTTACATTACATCGCTTAGTTCTAGTGCAAGAGAACTCATATCACCTAGCTTGTTGAGATCAGCAATTGCTGGAATTAGTTTCCATACCTGATTGATGAAACATTCTTCTTAGGTGATTTTTGAATCCTCTGACTTTTGCTTTCAGCTGTCTGTATATACTGTATCATACTTTAGTCTTGAACACTGTTAACTTTAGGGTATTTTTTTCCCCAGTAGACAGGTACTGACTGCTATATCAGTGGTCCCAAGCTGGTGTATAAAGTATAATTTAGAGAAGAATACAAGGTGGATGTAAAGAGGCAAGGCACTGTTAAAAAATGGCGTTGTTTGGGGTTTTTTTGCACTGCTTAGTTAATTTTTCATTCTGTCTTATTTGCTGATGCTGTCTGCAGAGACATCCTCAAATGAAGCAGATGCAAATACTGGTAAGAAGCAAAATGCAACATTAGATTCCAATCAGTTATTTGGATATGGCAGGCAGAGCACAGGACAGTTACCATCATCAACTGGTAGCTAATCACTTGTATTTTCTCTTTGATAAAGCCTAATCATACCGTACCACATGACCTTCACTGCTACATCTCACAGACAAATACTAAAGTAATGACTGTGCATAAAATGCCAGTTCAGGTGGTTGGTGAGTGTTTCCCCAGGGCTGCAAAACACAGTGCATTTGTGGAGCTGGCAGCCCTTTTCCTTTCTGTAAGAGCAGGCAGAGCAAGGCTGGGTGCAGTGGAAGGCCCTGTTTATTTAAGTCTCTACTTTTGTCAGGTTCCCGCTGTTCTCCTGCAGAAAAGTGTTGGG
>NW_009952801.1:6498570-6515314 GCF_000747805.2 Chaetura pelagica
CCTCTGTTTTTAAAGGCACTCTATGAATTGATTTATTGTCAAAGAAAATAACAAAGCGAGTAGGGAAATTGTTAAGGAAGCTTTCCAGTGAAACATTTCCTTCATATTCCCTTTTGATATGTTTACCTTGTTTTATAGGTTTACTTTTGTTAAGCTAGTTAAAGATTCATTGTATTAAGATCCCCTTTAATATGGATAATCCAAAACTGACCTGAAATCCTTGTCAGGTTTTTTTTCTATTAAAAATATTTATATTTCTAAAGCTGAGGTATTACAAGGTGCAGTATCCTGTTTCAAAAGAGATAGCTGTTTTGCCAAATGTAGAAATTGTTCTAAAATCTAATGTTATTAGGATGTGTTGTTTACATTATGCTCTAATACTATTAAATCCCTTCTCTCAAAAATGTTGCAACGTCTAAAGATACATTATCCTTTTTTCCTAAAAGATCTCCAAACAAATGACTAAATAGTTTATATAAAATAAAAGGCCTCCTGAAAAGTAAAGATAATCTCAGATAGGAAAGTTTTATAAATTGAGAAAATTATAACAGAAAACTCTCTCCTTATTGGATGAAAAAAATCATGTTGAAAAAGTGAAGCATATAAAAATGAAATGTTTTTCCCATTCTGAATAATTATTTTTTTGTTTGAAACCTAAATTCAGCTTCATCAAAAAGGGATAGTGCATCTTTTAAAATGTGTTTTATTTGGGGAGAAACTTGCAAATTATAAGACTTTTGTACAATATCACTTTAGAGACACCTATTCACAAAGGACAAAAGATATTTTTATAATGTCATTCAGATGAGAAGTCCCAATACATTCATGAACTTTAATTTCAGAGTCTTTCAAATTTGGATAAAATTGAGAAAATACCTGGAACCAGTGAAAAGGAAAACTGGGTTTAAACAACCACATTTCTAATTGATAATTGTCTCTTACATTTTAAATCTACTGTATTTATTATAATTTACACCCTTAGAGGTGATCTCTTGTTTTGTGTTGTAAATATATTCTGTTTGTATGTTCCCTTTTTTTGCCTTCTGATATAAGTCTCTTCATTTCTCAAATAAAGGTTTTTTTTAAAAGATCCCCTTTCAGATATCTGACTTTGTGTAAAGTTGATAAAACTTAGTTGTGCTTTTGCTTTATATCACCAAACATGTTTGCTATATATTGTCGAAACAATTCACGCTTTCAGAAGCAAGGTTTTTATTACATGATTCTTACAATGATTACACAAAGTCTTTTTTGGTCTCTTGTTTTATCCTGCATCAGCCATTATAAGTTCTAGTGAATGTGGAAACAGTATAAATGCATGCTCATTTTCCCATCATGGCATCTGTCTTGAACATGTGATCATATATTCTACCATATAGGAAAGGCAAAGGTGAATCCCAGTTTCTTGGCTCCTGATTATCCAAAACTCAGATATAATTTAAATGACATTTCTAAAATCTGCCCTGAACCCAAAAGGAGTTGATCTGAAACTGAGCTTGCACTGCCTTCTTTGATGTTCCTCAAGACCTTTGCAAAACTAGAGTCCACCTGTAAATATGCCAGGGAGGGAATCCACAGACTCTGCAAGCTTTAAAGTAATTGTGTGTGACAGCAAAGTCCTACTTTAGAAACACCAAAGCCCTTCCTTGAAGATGTTAAACGCTTTACTGGTTTGTGACACTTCCTGAACTTTGCTTCAGATCTTCAGAGAGAAATAGTTTATACTGTGAACCTATCTCTGTTGCTAAAGTACATTAATTATTGCCACCAGAAGTTGATAATTGTTGCATTCTAGGTCTTCTGACTGTTCATTTAAATTGCAAAGATTTGTGGCAGCTTCAATTATAGTATAATTATAACTAAAATAAAATGCTTTTAGCAACATATGTAAGACTAAGTATTTCCATTAATCAAATTTAATTATTTTCAGAGATGTAACAGCAAAATTTCACGTCATACACACACCAAAAAAAAAAAAAGAAAAAGATGAAAATTCAAGTTTTACGTTAGTAAACTACCATTAACATATAACATTATACTGCTTGTCCTGTTGATTCTTATATATTTAGAATTTTGTGCCTAGAGGTAAATCATGCTTTCAACAGGGATTTTATTGAAGTGCCTTTTGCTTAAATACTCATGTTGGAATTAGAAAAGCAGCCATAAATGTTTTCAGTTTACAACAATCCTGTTTCAGAAGCTACACCTAGGCGGTTTTTTTCTAAATTATTTGGTTGCCATGCATCAAAGCACTCCTGCTGGTGAAAATATCACAAATGTAGTACAATCCACAAGCTTTATCCTTTCCAGGAATGCTGTGCATCTAGTGTTGTTTTGTTTGAGGTTTTTTTTTGAACAATAGTTGTTTATTCTCTCCTGTTGTCCAAAATATAAAGCCAGTATAACTGCTGATTTAGAAGTAGTTACTACTAAATGAGGGAAAATGCTTCACAATATCGATATACTCAAGATAGACATGCATTACTGGGATGTAAATACTGTAACATTAGCCTTTTTTTCATCTCCTGGCATTAACGACATTGGATTGAATACCTCAGCCAAGCAGGAGCACTCCAGACACTCCCACCACTCATCCTTTCTGTTCAGCAATTCATTCATGCACTATCATCATCCCATCTCCATTATCACCAGGATCACTAAGACGCCATGTTACTTAAGCCAACTATACCCTGTTTTTATCTTCACTGGCACTCTGAGGTAAAAAAATCTATAAACATTAGTCTCAAGCGCCAATTTAAAAATGTTTATTTCTTTCTGCCCCTTATGAACACTTAACAATTTGCAGCCAAAGTTAGCTAAGCCAAGGTAATTTCCTACTTGTATTCCGTCCCACTAGCAGCATGTCCTACTTATCCACTTAAGAGATGTTTGTTTGCTTTTCATTTATTTGTTTAGTTTCTGATTTCCTTATGAAGTTCCCATCATCTGGGTGGTAGCAGGGCTTCTGTACCTTGTTTCTTAGTGGAGGAATATGGCTTAGAGCATCATATGCTGAACTGCTTTCAGGCAAACAGAAGAAGAGCATCCTGGATAAAATTACCTTCTCTATTGCTCTAGAGACACATTCACATTGATTTTGGGGGAATTCTACAGCTGTATTTGGTGGACACAGTGCTTTCTGTTTGGTAGACTTTGTGCTTTTAATTTGTTGGGCTTTTTTTCCTCTTTTAGCTCAACCTAATTTGGAGTTAAGAGTTAAAAGCAAAAAATACAATTAACTCAAACTGCATGGCCAGTGTGAAGGCTGCATTTCTCAGCCATGCTCACACACATGAACAGGACTGGAAAGGGGCTTCCTTCCAGCATGTCCTGGTTTCTGGTTCCCATTTGGTGAGCTGAAGATTCACAGTCTATTTTGCTTATTTTTTCATTCTGGCCCCATAACTCACCTGCTCTCTACAGTCTAAATTCCCTAGCTTCCTGTGGGCACACACAGCTATTGTAGTTGCCCAAGGGTTACTGCAGCAGCAGCAGAGATTTAGAAGGGTACTAGCTTAGTAATTTGGAAGTCACCCTGCAGTTTCTAATTCTCTGTAATGACTACATAGGGGCCTTAGTCACTAGAGATATTTCAGCAGACGAGATACTTACTAGTAAGCAGGTTAGTGCCTTAGTTAGCCAATTAATTGAGATGTTTCGAAGCTGGTTGTGGAACCTTTGTTTATTTTTTTTATTTACTTTCCGTGGTTGCCTTGAAGTCTCTGTATTGACTCTAACAGTACATAGACCTTAAAAATATGGGAGGCTGTGCTCCTGAGGTGGTAGCATATTACAACATTTTTGGCCCTGAGTAGTTCTATGAAGGGCAGGAAATGGAAGTTTGGAACATGTCAGACTTCCAAATAAACCTTCCACCTCCTCTCCCTCCTGTAAATGAGGTTGTAATCAGTATTATATCTAATAACTCTTTTTGGTTTTGTTGTTTTTTGTTTCTTTGGTTTGGTTTGTTGTTTTGGTTTTTTTCTTGTTTGTTGTGAGTTTTTTTGTGGCTTACCTTCGTTGCCTCTGTTAGCTCTTTCAGCCAGTAAGGGAGGTACTAATCTTGTACTGTTCTGCCCTTTCTCAAGCCTGTGAGTGCACAGACCCAGTACAGCCTCTATGTAACACAAGCTGGAACCATAATTTCTGGAATTAAACTTGAGCCATAGACTGTCTAGATGGAGTGTGGGGGTGAAGGGCTGTGTAGTTGGATCAGTTTTGTGACAATTTTTGTAATTTGTCTACATGAGGGGAAGCTCCATCTAAATATTTAGCCAACTTTCTGTCGTCTTTACTCCTAAGGTCCTGTATTGAGTTTTTAACTGTGGTATTTCAAAATGTAGTTCTTTATCAAATGCTACAGGAAGAATGTTTGGAGGTTTTTTTAATGCCAATTCTATGTGAAAGTGCATGATAATAAGTATTTTTACAAGTAATTTTCCTTTCCCAGTTGGATTTGAAAATTACTAACTTTTCCAGAATTATCAAATGTACTTTCTTAATGAACACCATGGAGATTGTTATTTTTGTTTGTGTTTCCTTTTGTAAATCTTCACTTACAGAAGGCAGTAAGACTTACTTATCACAAAATTAAATCAAGACCTTGAATATTTGATCAACCATATGGCATTACAACATAACTAAGTTATTTCATTTAACTGATACCTGCACAGAATAATTATAGTGCTTTTAATTTTTGATCCAAAGTATTTTCTTTTCCGTCTTTAGATCATTAGAATGCAGCACCTCGATGTTTCTGTTACTGCTCCCTTCTGTGAGAGAAGGCAGCATGTAAGGAAACCACTGGCACAGCACTAGGCAAAAGTACTTAATCAGAGGTACCAAACTAGCATGAATCAAAAGCTTTTAAGTCCAGGTCCCAGTAATTATCACTTCATATTTTGACAGATGATACTACTTTTCTACCATTGGGCAATTTATCACTTCCTGTATCAGACAGCACAGGGGTTTATTGTTGCTGTCCTTGAAGAAGGATTATGTGTTCTTGGAAAGCTGCTTCTTTAAATACTTCATTTTTGGAAGAATTCTGTTTTGACCTCTGATTGTCTCTCTGTCAGCCACATGTACATGCACATGCACAAGTTTTCATTTTCTTCCTTCCCTTAAAATAGGAGACTGCATGTCTCAGTATACCACTGGCTAAATCTTCATAGAGGTCTGTTGTTTCATGTCCTGGAAGAGCAGCTCAGCCTGAATGCCTTTGAAACATAGGTGCTCTAATGCAGAAACCAGTGCATAATCTATCTCCTCACATGTTCTGGCCTGTGACCTCTGCATC
Source organism: Chaetura pelagica (assembly GCF_000747805.2). Lineage (NCBI taxonomy): Eukaryota > Metazoa > Chordata > Aves > Apodiformes > Apodidae > Chaetura > Chaetura pelagica. Next base: position 6,503,870 of record NW_009952801.1, read on the forward strand.
CCCAGGAGATCAAGGCGGTCTTTCTGTGCAGACTGCCTGTATTTCCTCAGCAAAGGGCCTCATGAAAATTTCAGTGATGAGATGGCAGCAACGCAGCGAAGGCTTAAGGAGGCTTTGCTCAGGTTGTCCTTAAAGCAGCTACTGAAGCATGGAGGATTCAGTCTCCAGCCCTTTCCTTAGACTACTTCTGCTTTTATTTCCATCAAGACGTGCACTGTGATAGTTTGTAGGTGGCAGCCTGCAGTTTTTTTAAGCAGATCTCTATTATGGAACAGACCAGGACAGAGCACAGGACAGAAGTGCTGTTGGGAAATGCTCTCCCCCGTGTGCTGAGGGATAGCTACCAAGACCAGCTGTTTTTAAGGCTTGCTGTCTAAGATCTTCCTCTACTGAAAATACAGGGTGAAGACTTACGCATCAGAAGGTATGGCTCCATCACTCAGCTACCTGAGTTCACACAGGGACAGGTGGTGATCAGGTTTGCCTCACCTGTTTTGATCCATTTTGACAACTTGCTTTGGGGTGTCAGAGGTTGCCAAGCCCACCAACACATCCCTTGACATCTTCCCTTCTTTCTAGATCTTTTTGGTTGTCACCATTTACCTACATTTTTGCAACTCTTTTGTCATAGTTTCCTAGTAGTTTCTGCATAGATTTTTAGTTTTCTGAAGCTACTGACTTTATACAGAAGCCTTCAAGCTTCTCTGTTAGTATTTCTAACAGAAAAATAAAAACAGTATTGCTGAATACAGATGACATCATCACACACTCATCCTAGGGACACCTGACTTCAGTGGCTCTAATTTGGTCATTTCTGCAGGTAATTAGGCCTAACTAAGGATGCTAATTATTTCAGTTAAAATACATGGAGCAGTACCCTTTGTGCTATGTAAGTTTTTTCATAAGACTTTCCATCCCTTCTCAGGCAGACTCTGAGAACAAACACAGGCAGCACAGAACCAGCAAGAAAAAAAGGGACAGGAGCAAGATTCATTCCTACAGGAAGAGAGAATGAGCATGTAGGCTGTTACTTATCCATGTATTTCAAAGAACTATTTTCAAGTTAGGTACTACGATATGTCACTATTATAGTAGCTTGGACCCTCCTGTAAAAAAAGTGATCCTTTCTTTCACATCTCTGGGCCTTTCCCTCCAGTGGCAAAGAAAAAGACCCAGAACATATTAACTCAGCTGTATTTTCAAGTTTGCTTTCATGCCAGAATATGTAATGTAATTCAGTAAGAAGCTACATCAGGGATGAGTGGTCCGGGAGGGAGTTGGCATACTGGGATTATGCTTGTTCCCTGGTCCATCTGTGAGTGACCCAGTAGCTGCACTCTTGAGTCTTGTCCTGTTCCAGCAGCAAGCAGTTCCCAGAGCCATTGACCACCAAGATGACTTCAGGCTGTGAAATCAGTTGGCATAAAGCACATTCAGTCAGACAAGAGGCAGTGGGTTCATGCTGGTGGGTTGACATACCCATGGGACCACAACATTTGTGCAGCTGCTGTCATAAAGGTGAGTTGCAGGTGGTCACCACAGAGACACAGTTTTATGAGACTGTTTTGTAACACAATTTTTCTCATAGTTCTCAGTATCCAATCCTAGAGGACATGACTGGCTGGATTATTTAAGCCTGAAAGGTTACTGTGAACTTAGCTGGTCAAGGATAGAAAGAAGGCAGTGGTTTGTTGTCTTACTGCAGGACCACCTGCACATTTGGTGTAATTGCAAAAGGCTGAATATTAACATAGAGACAGGTGCTCAAAATTGGTTAGGAACATAAGGGAAGAAAATTTTTTTTTAAGCTCTCTGCATTTTACAAGGTGTCTCTCTACTGTGTCTACCTGCTCTGCATGATTATTTCTGCTAGTAAGTAAGGAAGTCACAAGACAGGGTACTTCATGTTTGATGCATAACAAGTTATTATTCATGTAGTGCTGGTATCTGCAATGTTTTCTTTCTTCTTTAATATGGAAGCTAAGTATTGGAAAGAGGGGGAAAGGAACTTTTCAGGTGAAGGTTTTAGAAATTGAAGAGGATTTGGGAAGTTGGAAAGGTGGGACACAATCCCACAGAAGTTAGGCTAGGTTAATTCCATTGAACTAGGAACTTGCACTCAACCAAAAAAAAAAATAAAAAAAAATAGGAGATTCAAGCCCTACAACTGATTACACAGCTGAGATACTCGATGCAAAATAAGAAGCTGGAAAATACAGTCTCACACCTTGACCCGTAGAATCACAGAATTTTTTTAATTTGAAAGGACCTTAAAGATCATCAATTTCCAACTCCCCTGCATGGGCAGGGACCCCTTCCACTAGAACAGGCTGCTCAGAGCCCCATCCAACCTACACTTGAACACCTCCAGGGATGGAGCCCCCACAGCATCTCTGGGCAGCTTGTTCCAGTGTCTCACCACCCTTACATTGAAGAATTTCCACCTGATCTCTAACCTAATCTCTCTTCTTTCAGCTTAAAACCATTACCCCTTGTCGTCTCACTGGAAGCCCCTGTAAAAAGTCCTTCCCCAGGTTTCCTGTGGGCCCCTTCAGGGAATGCCACTATGAGGTCGTGCTGGAGCCTTCTCTTCTTTAGGCTGAACAACCCCAACTCCCTCAGCCTGTCCTCATAAGAGAGCTGCTCCAGCCCTCGGATCATTTTCGTGGCCCTTCTCTGGACACGTTCCAACAGGTCCACATCTTTCTTGTCCTGGGGGCACCAGAGCTGGATGCAGTATTCTGGGTGAGGTCTCACCAGGGCAGAGTAGAGGGGCAGAACCACCTCTCTTGATCTGCTGGCCACACGTCTTTTGATACAGTCCAGAATGGAGTTGGCCTTCTGGGCTGCAACTGCACATTGGTGGCTCATGTCCAGCTTTTGATCCACTAGTACCCCCTGGTCCTTTTCCACATGGCAGCTCTCAAGTGTGACCTCCCCCAGCCTGTATTCATATCTTGGGTTACCTATACCAAAACCCAGACCTGCTCCATTACAGTGCTGTTGTGTCAGCAATGAACAACTACTGCAGCTGTCCTTGATCTCTCTGTTGTGTAGCTTCTGAGAAATGCAATGCTGAAGGAGATTCTCAGGACCTATAGCAGGTCTTTGGAACAAGGAATAGGCATCAGGACAGGAAAAACAAAACCATCCCAAGTCCTTTGGTCTGAGTAATTCACCAAGAGTATCATTGAGGGCAAAACTGAATTACTTCCTATAATACTGGCTGAAGCCACTGGGCTGAATTTCACATGCTTTCATACGGGCAAAGACAGGCTACCAAGTTCTCTCTATAGGCTGAATCTCATCTCTGCCACTAAAGCAGCTGTGGTGGTTCATAGAGATGGAGCCTCCTCACGACATATAGCTTGTGTCCCTAAAATAGGTAATGCTGGAGAAGCATCAAAAGGTGATAGGCAGAGCTGCTTTCCAAGAGCATATTTAGCAAAATCAGAACAATTATGCCCAAAGCTACCACAATGTTTCTCCCCTTCAGCAAATAACTCCTCATCAGCAGCTTTCCCAACCCCTTCTCCCACCTGTGGCCATCCTGCAGGTGTCCCCTGGTGCACCAGCCCCTTTGCCAGGCTCTCCAGATTTGCCCCATTTCTAATGATCAGAAGGCAGAAGACATCCTCTTGGGAAGGGCCACAAGCCTTTAATTAATGCTGCTTCACACAGGCATTTGGCCACCCCATGGCAGGGTTGGATCCTGGCAGGGAAGGGACAGTGGCTGGAGGCCAAGGCCAGTCAGAAAGTGAAAGATGTCCTCACTTGATACTACTGTGGGATGTAATGGTGGTTGGATAGAGGAGGTGAACCAATAGCTATAAAATGTTCTACAGGACACCTTGTAGTTAGGCTTCAGAGCCCTCCTCAGCTCAAAGAGCAGCTCCATCCCCTCCTGAAGGTGACATCATTACTTCAGCCAGAGGCTCCAGATTTCTGACTGCTGCAAAGAATTTTCTCTGTTGTCTTTGCTGTCAGAAGACAAGATGGTATTTAGGGACTGACTGCTTTTCCATTTAACTGATCATTTTAACTCATTTTATAGAGAGTTCAGGCTAAACAATTTAAGTTGAAATGTGCTGATCCTTTCAGGGAATAGTTCAGACAGTTAAAGAAATGTTGTTTAAAAAAAACACAAAACCAACAAAAACATTCAACACAACAAAAACTAAAAAGCTCTTCCAGCTTCTACCAACATGAGTTGTTGGTTTTCACTTTCCTGTCATTATTTTCTCCTGTAATTATTTTAGATTAACAGTTAAACACAAGTTTTCCTGATCAAATAATGGAAATCAGTGACTAAAGAAAACATTAAAAGTAATAGAAGAAACAAGTCCCAGTACCTAATTCTGACTACATTTTGAATGTCTCTTCAGCAGCTTAAGAAATACTGTAACTGCTACAGATTGAGCCAAGAGTATCAGTATTCTGTCATCTTTGCTACACTACTTTTTAAAGATGAATGGAAATTTATTTTTCCAGCTGGAAGTTCGTACTTCGGTTTCATGTAATTGAATCAATTATTAAACTTAATACTGTAGTTCAATGCTGGACCTGAAATTGGAAACACTGAAGTTTCTGTTGTTTCTTATCTGACTATTCTTTGTCAGGGAGATAGATGAAGTGAAGCTGGAATATATAAAATGCTTACAAAATTATCCATTATGTATTTCACCAGGAAACAATGAGATACATCTTTAATTTAGATTCAGAGACAGTTTTTCGTGTGCTGAGATGGTTTTTCTCTTCATGTTACAAGCATTTTGTAGTCTTCAGAATGTATTATTTTTAGGAAATGTTCGTGTATGTAATTTCCTAAAAATCTCAAGGACTGGACATTTAAATCAGTGATCTCACTGATTAATACCTCTTTCCAAACTGATTTGCAGCCTTTTCCCTATTGTGCAAAACCAGAACAGAAATACCAGTGATTTAATTTGGCATCATGAGCCACTGCAAGATGAGTCAGAAATAGATTAGCAAGTGTTCTAGTGCATCTTAACAGTGCCATGACAAGTAAATTCAGGTATGACAGATGATCCCATTGACTAGCAATTCTGACTGCGTTATGGTATGGATAAACATGCTGTCTTTTCTAACAACTGGCTACAAAAAAACCCAACAAAACAAAAACAAAAACAACAGAGAAATTTGAATTCACAGTGCTGTGGAAAACAGAACTGAGACAAAAAATTCCCTCCTAATACATGTTTGGAGAGCCCAACTATTGCAAAAGACCAACAGAATCTCAGTTTGTAAGATACCCAAGATGTTTCTCTTAACATAACTGGGAGTTTTTTAATTTTTTACTCTGAATCAGAGCATCAGCACTACCTTTCAGTGTTAACCCAGTAAGACTTCCTGAATGTGCACATGCTCAGGGCATTTTTGAGCTGCACCTTTAAAAATAAATAAATAAGGCATGAACTTGTTTGGCATTTCAGGCCAGTGACCAAAGCCAGGGAGCCTGGTGAGTGTGCTACTATATTCCCTTTAATTTTATTTTTGTGGGCATTCATTTTTTCAAATGGTTATACATTTCCCTGAACCAGTGTAATATAAAAGATTTACTGTTACAGTTTGTGTGTGGCCAGGCAATGGCATATGGAAAACATGTTTCCTGCTATTTAATTTAATTACTCTAATCACGTGCCAGCCCCAGGCATGTCATTCTGAACCTCTGAGGCTCTTTGTCTGTCAAAGAGATGGACAATATCTTGGCTTTGTTTAGTTGCTCTGCAGGCTGCAGATAAAACCACTGAAATACTGACTGTTTGTTTAACCAAAACTTTGCATTTTAACCATTTGGCTTTGATTTTTTGTTTTACAAGAAAAGATGACATTTTGGCCTTGGTGAGCTGAAAAGGAAATATTGGGGATACGAAGAAGAACTGTCACTTTTGAGGCTTAATAGATGAAAAAGCATACCCTAGCCTTCTGGTCAGAAATCAGCTCTGTTAGTAGAAACTTGAGACAGGCATCACTGTTATTTTAGAGTTGCCTGTTAGCAAGGGCAGCTGGAAAAGTCCTGTTTATAACTGCTTCATTCTAACGTGGTTAGCCCTTCATTCAGCAGTTTTGGTAGTTCCTTTCATTTTAATAGGTGAAACTGCACTAGGTGAAACTAATTGTGATTCCGTAGCAAATAACTGTACCAACACTGTTGCATCCCAGTGTAAGTTAGCTTTTATTTTAACACCCTGCACTGATTTTTATGTAAGTACCTGCAAATTACAGCTTTAAGTCTTTTGACAAAAATTTAAGAGCAGATAAGCACATTACAGTACTTCATTCATATTATAAACCCCAAATCTACAGAGAAATTAATCACACACTTAGCTTTAAGTGTGCACTTAACACCACCACTTCCTTCACTTGAAGCAAGTGCTCAAGTCCACATTTTCCTGCATGCAGAAGTGATACTAAAGAGTACTTTAGATTATATGAATATATAATTTCTAACAATCATGTTGTCAGAAGAGGGAACAATAAGAATCGGATTTTAATCAAATTAGTTCCACCTCAAAAAGAATCACAACACATAGAAAGACTTGTCTATTCTTAGATTTTTTGAAACTGAATGAACTTAAGTTACCTTAAAGTTTAAAAAGTATATTCATCTATCTCTTTATATGGTAGTGTGCCAGTGCCCTGCCACAGTAGTTTTCAGGCTACATGGTATGGGAGAGGGTGGGCAGAAGGTCAATTAATATGTTCTTAGGAGATCTGCACCATCATAAGGGAAACATTGGATTGGATGGAATAAATGGAAGGTGTCCATCTAAGCAGACTTTACAAATTTCCGGTATTTCAGTGTAAGGTTCTCCAGCTGGCTTTACTCCTCCTCCCTTTTTCTAGCTGAAACAACGAGATACAAAGAAATAAAAATTATTTTTTCTAAGTTGCAGAGAACAGCAACACAAGAATGAAAAATGTTACTATCTAGAGAATGATGGCTTCTGGCCCATTTAGCTTTGAGCTAACCACTAGATGACACTACTTCCCACTTACTTAACAGGTGTGGGCCCATGCTCCTGTCTTCCCATGTACTGATCATATATTTACATGCTTCTCCACCGAAGAACTTCAGAAAGAACGTTGTATAGGAATTGCCTTTTTCACTATACATTTTGATGAATTTTGTATTTTGTGTGTATACCTATAGGTATTTAGATGTGTGCATGAAGGAATATGAAAGTATCACAAGCATTGACCATGTCTCTCTGCGTGATTCATAGAAAAAACATATTATAATTTACTGTGTGAGTCTTTAGGGTGTTTTAACTTAGTGAGTGTTGATGACAGCTCTACTTGAAAGAAACCAGAGGAACTATAAGAAAAACAATAGGCTGGACTTTGTGGAGAACGTTTGCCTTGCCCCCTATGTCCTCCACCCCCACAGAGAAAGGGATACTATATTGGCTTCTGCAGTATGATTCTGGAAAGACTGGGCGTGAGGAAAAATATCCCACTGCACTATTTGATTCCAAAAATGACAAACAGTAAGGAGAAGGAGAAAGAGAAAGACACAGAAAGGCTGTTCTTTATAACCATAAGGCTGCTGCAGCTGTGGTTTTTAAATTAGGAACAATGAACTTTCCAGAAGGATATGAGGAAAGAATCCCACATTTCTAAATGTCTGATTTTCAGAAATTCAGAAGGTCCAGATTACTTGAAAAACAGCTTCTCCAAATTTATATATATGCTACTAAAATGCATACATAAGAGCATGAGGATATGGAAGTGGAGTAATAGCACCTTTCTGAAAACTTTTATTTTTGCCCGCGTCAACAAGCATTTTGCTTTAGGATTTATCTCAATGATTTATAACGTATTTGCTCTATATGTGCTCTAACTGTAATGCATACATGCTATGATATACTTAATTTCAGGAGTATTTTAAATGGCTATACTAAACCACACCTTTAAAATATTTAACATGCCTGTCATTTACAATGTACTACTCATAGTCAAAACAAAATTAAGGATTACCTTTTAGCTTCATAATCTGACTTTAAAATATTTAAAATTTTCTTTGTTTTGCACCTGTTTTAATCCTGATCCCCTATGACTGTGGCACTATAGTTTGCATAAGACCTAATCCTCTGTCACATTAACCAAGGACTTCTGTACTCCTGTGAGAGGGAACCTGCACACAGGGAGGATGAGTATCTTTGCCTTGACAGGATGCTCTCCCCTGTTTACGTTTTAGATTCTATCGCAGCCCATTATTTTAGGATTGTTTCTTCTGTTTTAATGCAAAGAGCTGCTACTAAAATGTGGTAAAGCTTTGCAGTCATGTAACATGAAGTCCATATAATGCCTACCTAGCACTAGGTTAGCAAGCAAGGTATTCTGCTAATAAGCTACTTTCGTTATATCAGGTTTGTAAGAGGCAGAAACTCAGTTGCTGATTTGTAGAACTTGAAGAAATTGCCTTGCCTTAATAGTGTCAGGTTTACTGTATCTATGTGACGTTTCACTTAATGTAATGTTTGCTGTAGTTCTGTTGAATATTTGGGATTTGTATTTACAGATAATATCTACCCCATTCACAACTAAATTCTTCCAGGTTACAGCACAGGCAATCCATGGTCCCTAGAAAAGAACAGTAATACACCACAGCACCATATTTTCACAATTATGTTTCTAAGTAATTTGTCGACAAAAAGAGATCCATTCATCTGTTTGCAAGCAACAACTTAACCAGATCCATGTAAGAACTGATATATTCTTAGCAGTTTAAGCTCAATTAGTTTAAGAAAGTCCAATCTCCCAGGAACAGTGGCTGTGTCAAGGTTGGAATCAAGGCTACCTAAATTGCAACCATAAGCAATGCAATCAAAATCAAAGGTATAGTGCTATTCTGTGCATATGTTATTTGGGCAGGTTAATTTATTGGAGATTATGGATCTGAGGGGAAAAGACATCTAATTTTTTACATAAAATAAGACAGAAATAACGTGTTAGCCAGAGGTTTTGCTTGTTTATTAAAATGCTGTCTTGTGTTTAATCTAAACAAATGTAATTACTTTTTCAGACTTCAATTTTCTCTGAAAATCTTGTGCTCTTATTATGTCCTCTCATTTAGACAGGACATTTATGTGATTTGCTTCTTTTTCACCAATTTCCTACCATTTCTTAAATTTCCCAGTAAACTTAATTGAGCTTCCTGCAAAAGACTACCTAGGAAGGTAAGAAGCTCTCCACTCTATTTTGTGGCTAAGCATGAGCTCCAGAAAGGATAATTAAAGTATACAAAAGCAGGCAAGGAAGAAAGCAGCTTCAGACCTGAATCTGGGACCTGTTGCACTAAAAATATCCTGTTGATGCATACACTACCTAGGTAGGGACAAGTTCCCTCTTCATTCTGATTGTAAAAGCACACTGTGAGCTTTTGCATTGCTTTTGAAAGGAAAGAGACTTTTCAATAAAGAAGTTTTATGTCACTTTTGTTATCTCCTTTTGACAAAAGGACATCAAGTTTCAGTGACCTAAGAAATGCAGTCCTTTGGGGTCCTCTTCCCTTTCTCAGGACCGGGAGCCCTACAATGACAGCAGTTTGGTTATAACTGCTACTCCTGTGGAAAAGAAATCATAGCTTAATGATATTTCACTCTTGTCCTGTAGCAAATAACTTCTTGTTAGCTGGATCTGAGATGGCAGCAGGAAATAAAAAAAAAAATTCCCCAAGTAACTCGAAATGCAGCAAAACTATCTCAATGCCCAAAGTGTGGGAGCAATCAAATGGAAGTAAACCAGATTCACAAATAGGAAAGTAAGATATGCAGCTTTGTACAGCCCTGGAGATGGAGATAAAGTATTTATTAAGAAATACTTCAAAGTCCTCCCTCCTCTCTCACTCCCACATATTGCCAGGGCAGTAGGAGCCAGCATTTTGGAGCAGTGTAAATGGTGACTGAGGAGACAAACAGCCAAATATGGCCTTTGGTGTGAAGCTGCCTTCAAGACTGCTTGGGACATGCGTGTGCTTTTTGACAACTGCTGCGAAAGCTCTGTCTGTGTCATCTAAGTCATTGCACTTGGATTATAATTTAAGTGTCTTGCTGAAGCTTTTGTTTCTCTACTAAACTGGGATTTCATTAGAATAATCTATTATGTTACGGACCATATCAAACTCCCATTTCCAATGCATGGTATGGAGCAGTGCTGTTTAAAACATGTTTTAAACTGAGCATATACCAGTGAGGAGAAGAAAGTTTTATTTTCAATAAGGAAGAAAAAAGTACCCTTCCATGCATAGCTCTTCAGGCAGTCTATAGTGAGGAGTTGTTAAGAGGAGTTATTGTCCCACACTTTCAATAGCATCAAGAATTCCTTTTAAACTAAGCTGAAGACAAACCCATTCAGTGTCAAACAAAGTTCTAGGACAATGTAATGAGATTTTGATCTTGATAGATATTAATTTTTCCTGGCATTTAAAAATCTATGTTATGCCTAAGGCAGCAATGGGGGAGTTCTTCCTTACATAGAATCGTGTATGGTGATGGTTCCTGCAAGTGGTAAGGTATGTTTCTGAGCTCCCAAGGAATGCAAGAGACCACACAGGCAAAGGAAGATAAAAGCAAAACCAAACCAAAACCAAACAATAACGAAAAAAGAGACAGAAAAAAGCCACAACAATAACCTCCCCCCCCCCGAAAAAAAAAAAAAACACCACCAAAAAAACCCACAAACAAACAAAAAAAACACCTAAAAACAGAAAAAAGGGCCAGCAGATGCAAAATAAACAAACAAAAAAACCCTTCAAGCTTCCTAGAGGGAAGTCCTTGAATTTTAAAAATAAAAGATGGATCTATTGAAGCTATCTCTGTGAAGTGTTACACCTACAGCACAATCCTCTTTCTAGCAGTTGATCATTTTACCCAAATTGTTCTAATAGCTAGTTTTACGCACTTGAGGTAGTAAGTAGTGTCCAAAGAAAAAGATTTATAGTTTGCTCCGGGTATGGTATGAGAAGATCTGACTGCCAAATAGGACTGTGATTTGAAGAGGACGCCTTTGGTTTGGTAGGTGGTGTATTTGTTCTGTGGCTGGAGTTCACTAGAAGAAATTGTTTGATGCACTGGCCAATGATAACTATGTTTGGAGAAAGAGAAACCCAAATCCTCCAAGTTTCAAGGAGAGAGCAAAATGAAATACTTGGGTATGTGGAAAAAAAGAAGATGTCAAACTCCATGGCAACATGAAGTAGATCAAGTCATGGGGCACTTTGTGGTTTATCGCTTAAGAAAAAGAAAAAAAGAAAAAAAGATTTATTGACCCCTAAATCATGATAAGTTTTAGTTTTAAATGGACCTCTTTTGAAGACTAAGCTACTTGAGAAGAGGAGACAGTAGTTTTGGAACAGAGCCCTCAGCCTTAGAAATAACACTGCTGGTTTGGCTCTGCTTCCAATATTGTTGCCTAGTTTTA
>NW_009952801.1:6515422-6525747 GCF_000747805.2 Chaetura pelagica
CAGCAGGACTTCAGTCTGGTGACCAGCGTGAATCACTGTGGAGTAGATTAACACACTGTTTTCCCAAGTGCCTAATCTTGTTTTAGTATCAGAATACAAACAGCAGCAAAGCATCCTTAAGACCCAAGGAGTCCTAGGAGCAAGCCTGCAGTTCAGCCCTGGTTGGTGTTCACATTGCTTCAGGCTCCACAGCATCACTTGGAATATCCAGAATTCTGTGAAAGTTCTGGCATTTCTGCTCTGACCTAAAGCTTTACCTTTGCACGCTGAGTGCAGCTCTTGGCTGCCCTGTGAGAATGGAGTTATATGTATCCCATCTTATCCTCTAAATCCCGCCTGCTGAGTGGGTTCTTCCTTTCAAGCTCGCTTTTTATTGCTAGAGGGAGAGTTTTTGGAGGAGCTGTGTCTGTAATTCCTTCTCTTTTGCTTGATGTTTTTTCTGCTATTTTAACACTCCAGAAAAGGGGGAAGAGGTTTGCACTTTTGAACTGGCTTCAGTCCTTCCAAGAGGCAATGGTGGAGACACAGAGACTGAAAGTTTGCTAACTGCTTGCATACCTCTAAGAAGGAGACCAGGCTAGTCAAATGCAGGTTAAGGTCTTTTCAAGTTGTTAACTAGAAAATTCCTTTATTGTTGCTGGATTTGGCATTTTGATATCAAGAGACTAATCAACATAATTTAAAAAAAGAGAAAGGATTAGGAAGTGTAGCAATAGGTGATTCCAAGACATTGATGCCAAAGGGAATGTGTGTGGGAATGGGTAACGCGAGAAGTCGTGCCAGGGACAAGCAAGCATGTGTAAAAAAGGACAAATTGGGCATTAAAGTTGCTTCAGCCCAGTTCAGGTCATTGGCCATCACAATGTATATGAACCTTAGTCATTTAAAGTAAAACCCCTGAAGTGCTTCGACACCTATTTTGAAGACGCCTACTCGCCTGTAGGTATGTGGGTGACTTCCTTAAAGGTCCATGCAAGTGCGGTTCTCTGCTATCTAATGAAAACATGTAGTGTATTTACTTATGCATGCCAAAGCAACAACAACAAAAGAGCTTATGTGTGAGAAGAGCCTATATAAATTAATGGTGAAGACAGCAGGCCCACAGATAACCTCCTCAGGAGGCAGGAGTTCTGTCGCAATCTCAAAGTCACTTTAATAGGCTCTGAGGATTGTTATATACTTCTCTGTGTATTATAGTATGACAACACTCATTTATTTGTGTAAAATTCCTAGCTTTCTGTAATGAAAGACTGAAGTGAGGTTTCCTTAAAAACATATAATATGAAGAATTACTAAGAATATTTTTAATATATTACAAATTAAAACTAGCACACATTTTTGCATGTAAATCCACTGCTTTTTTTCATGTTACAGTTAGGTCAGAGCTGAAAAAAACCAACACAGGGACTGTAGTAAGTACCATAATATAAAATTATATGTTGATTTTTCCATGGGCTATTAATATCTTGTTACTGTGAGACTGTACTGGTTGGTGGTTTCTGGCTTAGTGGTGTTTGGCTTCTAGGTAAAGGAAAAAAGAAAAAAAAATAGAACAAGACCACCTCTGACATGAATACTGACCTCCAACTGCTATTTTGTGTAACTTATTTTTGGTTATTTCCACATTTTTACCTTTAATAGAAATTAAATAGCATAATATCTTCTTAGCCTGTATGCATTTTTCTGCTCAAAGAATATGTGTGAAGAAATATTTCTATCTTGCTTAGAAGTTTCAGTAGTATCAAGATGAAGACTCTCTGAACTTCTGGATCCTGGGTAGAATTCCAAGGGACATTCCAGTGGGTAACAGAGTAGAAGACATAAAATTGCCAGTAAGGGGGAAAAGAATTTTCTTTTGCAATCAGTCAATGGAGAGGGTGGGAAAAGCAGTGTAGGAGTGGTGCCTAATGGGTTTTCCTAGGGCAATGCCTTTCAGACACTCCTTTGGACAACCTTTTACCACTCTTACAAAAATAATTGTGTTCCTAAGTATCTAACAACAAAATGTTGTAGAAGTGCCATTTTTATCTCTAAGACAAACTCTAATTTTCTTTTTGCTTATGAAATTACTCAGAATTAGGAGACTGAAAATGCTGCCATGCAGCTTGTAAAGCTTAGAGGTATTTAGTTATTGATATAAAAACCTCGGTGAGGGGCTGCATTTGTAGGGAGTTGCTAATGCAATACAGAATCTTTCACCTTTGGGTCACTAGATCAAATCTGTCTCTTGTGGATAGTGACCAAAGTTTGCTACAGTTTAACTTTTCAGTGCCCTATATAAATTAAATATGTAGAAAGTAGAGTCAGAAAAGACCTGCCACAGGACAGAATTGTTCTCTCTAGCATAGTCCCTGGTTACAGATTTTCCAGTTTCTAGTAGGTCCTGTCCTCCCTGCAGCACCAAGCAGCTGGTATTGATTGATTTTTGAGTTTAACTGTGTCCTGGTGAACTACCCAAACTGGCACTGGAGCTGTGGGAGGGATTCAGCAGACCCCTCTCTCCTGCCTGCCTCTGCGGGGGCACTGAGCAGGCAGCACCCAGAGAGCTCCCATATCACCCCCCACAGCTGCCTGTGATGAAGAAGCAAGCAAAAGTGCCAGCTCCTTCCCACCCTGTGCAAAATACCTTATAGTACAGGGGGATTACTGAATCTTGTTTTCACTGCCTCACTTAGCCGCCTTTAAAGTCCTAGCCATGTCCCTTCCATAACCAAACAGTTGCAGGTCATAGTTCTAAGTTGTAAGTCTGATGGATTTGTTCAGGTAGCTAAAGGAAAGGCCAGATATTAGTTCAGACACCGATATGGACTAAAATTGTCCTGAAGTTTGGAAGAGATTTGAAAGCTTGCTTGATGCTTCTTATTTGATTTAAATGGGAAGGTTTGAACCCTATTATCTTTTACAACTTCCATTTGCAAGTAATGATCTATGTTTCAGAATGCCCATTATTAAGTGCCAGGAACTGTGTACTGACAATAATTAACTTTGTCTTGTAAGGCATTTAATGTCTACTACTGGCTACAGTGCTATAGATACACATGGGCTTTGTAGGCTTAAAACAAACCCATGACAAAAACCCACACCACCAAAAACCAAACCAGTAACAGTGGCCTATTTCAAGGTAATTCGAATGTGTAATACTGGATCCAGTTCTCAACTCTAGAAAGGAGTCCAAGTGGGGCTACTTCAGCTTACCCACCTTTGAGTGCCTCAAGGCGCAAGTTACAACATGAGACAGTGTAGGAGTATAAGTGGGGTTTCCTCAACACTTCTGATTTTGGACATATGTTTCTGTCCCACAGACTTTATAATCCAACACTACCTGCAAAAGATGCTAGAAATACAAATCCAGCCTTCAAATTACCGGAACATTTGGAGAACCCTGTTGCAGTTGCTTCCTCAGGCTGTTGAGGGTAGAGTGTTGGAGCCACCCAATGGAACCCAGCTCCAGCACTGTGTGGCAGCAGAGCTCACTGCTGTGTGACCATGGCCCCTTACTCCCAAGTATTCCATAAAGTGTGTCTCCATTCGCAGTGCAGGTAACCACTGCTGTGTTAGCAGAGTTAACTTGTTGCTGATATTCACAATGCCAAAGTTTCAGCCAATGAAAAAATGCAAGCGATCATAAATGAAGATCCTTTGGGCTTCAGAAATATTGCAATCAGGCAGATGAAAAAAAAGCATAATGTAAAACAAAAGAACACAAAACAGGAACACAATTAGTAAATAAATAAATAATGAAAAAAAGAAATTGCAGGGAATCCGCAAATGGGACACTCTACACTTTTTTTTCAAAGTAAAAAAACCCCACAACCCTGTTGTGAAATTTCTTTTTAAACGCAGATTTAGAGAATGAAATTGAGGGTTACAAACTAGTAGCCAACAAAAGCAAGAAAGGCTGGAATGTTGGTAACCAATTGCGAGTGCAGGATCCAAGCAAAACATCTTGAATTGCTAGTACTGTAATAAATTACAGTTTTCACTTTTGTATTCTGCAAGTGAAAACAGCATTAAGTCAAGCTAGAGAGAGGGAGGGGTAAAGGATGACCTTTTTAATTCACCCGCACCCATTACAAGTAGAGGAACAGCAGCATGGAACACTGAAAAATGAAAATACAATGTCCATTACTGTGTGAAGGGACAGATCCTGCTCCCATAAAATGGGGTTCCTGTGTCGCTGAAGAGTTAATTGTCAGGTAGCAGTAGATGAAAGCCAAACCAGGCTCTGGGATGGTCTGCTATGGTGGCTGTTATCTCATTTTCTTCTATGGATTAATTTTCCCCTCTTTAACTTTAATTAGATAAAAGTCTAGGGGCGGGAGGTGGCCCTGGAGTGCTCAAAGGGCAAGGAGTGGTCAAGTGCTGGTTTCTCTCAAACTTTGATTAGCCTATTTGATAAGTGATACTGAGCACCCCAATTGGTTAATGAATGAGGGGTTCCCATGAAGTAAGTGGCTGGGAAATTTAGCCTCCCCCACAAGGACAGCAAATACGTAAACTTCTGTCCTTCAGTTAGGTGTCTACTGTGGTTAGGAATAAGGGTGATTTATATCCTATCTGGGTCCTGGAGTGTATCTACATTGATTGACTCCCTTGATCTTGACATCAGTCACTTGGGTTTTCAGGGAAAGGGGGAACATAGGAGATAATGAAAGCTACATTAAAGAAGACCTTAACATTTATGTAAACGTTATTCTATCTTCAAAGGCAGAACTATCTTTCAACAGAAAGGAGATTTATTTCCTATGTGAAAATACTAGAAAGAGAAAAGTTGCGATATATTTAGTATCAAAACTCTAGCTTTGGTGCTGGTCTCAGGCTTGGGGTTTTGTCTCTTATTTCTTGATTAAATTGCTTTATAGTTAGAACTTTTACTTCGGACTGCTTGCAAACACTGGCACCAACACACTACTGTCTTGTGCAAAAAATCATCCTCTCCCAGTGAGAAGAAGAGGAAAGAAGGGAGAAAGACAGAATGAAGAGTTTGGAGAGTAGAAGCAAAACTGTGGAGAAAACATTTGGAAAGCTCATGCATTGCTATGTGTTAACGTATGGCGTTTATAATGTAAATTCATGGCAGTCGAAACCAGAACATTTAAATAAAACTAAAATGCACCTCCCAAATGCTCCCCTAGTGAATATCACCTACAGAATAAGATTTCCCCGGCTGACTGCCAGGTTCTCCTTGGCCCAGAGAAAAGGGGGCAGATTTGGGGCATGCTGGGATTGGGAGGGAGCCTGCAGTACCCTCCCTCTGCTCAGCGGGTGACCCACCAGGCCAGCTGCAGCACCAACATCAATTAAAGCAGAATTTTCAGCAATGCTGAGCAGAAAGGTAGTTTATACAACTGAGAAGCGAGGCCATGTTATCACCCGTGGGAGGCTGAAAAAGTACATAGACTTTCCTGGGTAAACATCTCTAATTCTGCTACAAAATACCTTCTCCCAGATGTACAAAATCATGAGGACAGCAGGCAAAGTGGATGAAGAACCGTCATTCAACAAATCCTGCAATATTAGATTTAGGGGCTTTTGCTGAAATTACAAGGAGAGCAGTTTGGTACAGGCAGGACTTTTTTCTTTGCACCTTGAGTAGTGAAATTCTGGAATTTGTTGCCACAGGAAATTTAAAACCAGCAGTTCAAAACAGGATTAGACAAATCCATGACAACAGGGTCATAAACAGATATGAAAGAGGCAGGGATGTCCCTCTAATATCCATAATGCAAAAATTCTGGATGCCAGGAGAGTATGAAGAGAATGAATTGCAGAGAACTGCTCATGTGCTCTTACTAAACAGCATCTGCTTTTTTCTGAGACAGTGAGACAGTATTGAGCACAATAGACTGGCCCAATGCACTAAGGCATTGCTTATTTTATTTTCTTCTTAAATCTGATTTGGCTTTATATAATCCTTCAGTCATAGCCAAACTTCTTCTATTAAATTAATGTGTTTTTTTCTCTGTCTAGCTTTAGGATAAACTGCCTTTCTGCTTTCTTTGTCTTAAGACACAACTTTTTTCCTCGAGATAAGTAGTCAACAACACAAACCTTTTTAGCTCTGGGTCCCAAAGAGCTTCAAATCTGTTTCTACAACATGCAAAATGCAGTAGTTGTACTGAGTATAAGACCAACTGTTGTTAAAGACAGCCTAAAAGCGTTATGAAATGGTAACTTACAAATTATGAAGCAGAGAATTTATAGTCCAGAATCATCTTATTAAATATGTCAAGAATTAGGACAAGTATGTAAGCCTGAGTAACTAAGGTTAAAAAAAAAATAATCTGTGGGAAGTCTTTGTATTAACTAGTATGTTCTTAGGCAGAGGACATGCAAATAAAGTCTGATTGCTAAGTAAAATATGACATGTTTGGTAACTAGCAGACATAACATTTGCACTTCTGAATGGAATATGATCCTCTGTCTGGGAGAACTGGTCATTAGTATGTAACCTGCAGAGCTGGGATATTCCTGTGGTAATTAATAATTTCTTTGCACTTAAAACATTAGCAAAAGAATACATATATAACAAGGAGAGAAAAGAGAGGAAGTTTTCTTCTACTTCATTTCATGCTGAAAATCTTTCCTATTCAGGACACAGAAGTGTAGAATTTCACAACTGAGTGAAAAATTTTATTTTATCAGCAATATGAAGTCAATGAACTGTAACTATGCTAATCAAGAGAAGCACCAAGGTGTGGTCTCCACATCTTCCATACCTTTTCTTCTATTCAGATAAAAGGAAATGGGAGGGTTGGCATATTTCCTAGGTTCAAAACGAAGTGACAACAATACATCTGGTCAAAGCAAGGTAGCAGGAAGTACAAATTGTTTCTGGGACAGTATCTCTGGACAGATAACATCTACAGAGTGTTATCTGCAACATTATGTCAGTTCTGCTATATTCCTTGTCCTTCTGCAATACTTAAAACAAACAAAGAAACCTGTAAGTGCTAACCTCCCACCTAAAAACACCTTTTAAAAAAATATAAGGTTACAATCAAAGCATAGTCTACATGGCAAGAAAAAAACCCCTTCAAGGAGCTGTTGTTGAGGTGTCTCCCCTGCATTAAGGAGGTTGAGTTGTACTTGACTTTGAAGTTTCAGTTCTCCCACTTCCTCACTCTTAAATAAGCAGTAATTTCTGGCAAATCAAAGAAAACCACACCTGACCTTAAATTTATACCTGTGATTTCCTCAAGTCTGTGGTGTTATTCTGAGAGAATAGAGAACCCATGAACAGAATTCCCCAGTGGTTTTATTGGCTTCTTACAGAAATAAACAAGCATGACTCCTGCACTGGAGCTGCTGAGCTGTGAGACAATATCTGTGCAGGTATTGTCAGCCTCTAGATCAGATTTCAAACTCTTCACTTAGTGACCAAAGATCCAGTCTTGTAAAACCATTCCTAAAATACAGTCCCAAAGACTCCAAATTCCTCATTACAGGGCAGGCAAATCCCTGTCACCAGCCATCAGAACATCCACTGGGCAAACAGCCTAGCTCAGCAAATAGTTTGGCCCAACGTTTGCACAAGCCCACAAGATTAGATGAGAATCACACATGTGCATAAAATCTGCTCTAGATGAAAATGTTGTCTGCAGAAAACTGCATTCATGCTTTGTCAGGGTGCAGCATATACTCGAGGTGATAAATCACCTCTGGTTCTCCACCCTCCCTCCCCCAGCTGCACAGTGACTAAATACCTCTATCAACCAAGTCTTTTAAGTCAAATCAACCTTTTAAAAATTCCTCTTTCTTAATGCTCTAACATGCATGGGTTCACAAAATTAAATTACAATTTTTTTTATCTGTTTGGGATCAGAACTGTTTCCTCCTCCTTGTGTTTACTTTCCTTCAGTAGCTGACATCAAAATGTTTTCTGGAATGCTGGGACTAAATAAGTTATGCTTAACTCAATATCTAATACAAATAGCCCTGGGGAAGCTCCAGCAACACAATCATAAAAGCTACAGTTTCTTTTAATAGCTTGCCACACTTTGCTGATATAGTATTTCTCTAATCACCAATCTTTACATGCCTTCCTGACCTTGGAGCTCTCTGTCCAAATGACTTTGTGGTATCAAAGGCATGTGTCATTGGAAGAGTGAATGGCTTTCATTTTTCTCCCTGAAACTTCCGGATCCTGGCATCTGCAAAGAATTATTCCAAGCAGCGTTTTGCTGCCTTGCGGCCACTGCCCTGTAGTAGCCTGACTGATGGAAGTGACTTTTCCCAAAAAGGTTATTGTGGTCAACAGTGGGTGGGTGCTGTTGTTGGTGTGCCACCAGCCCTGCTTCCTCAGCTGATTCTGTCTGACCATTGGGCTACCACAACCATAAGCTACAGCAATTAATTACTGTGGGGTTTTGAAAGGCTTCAAATAAGCAGGGTATATACTGGTTTATAGTAGAATAAAGCATTAAATGAAAATCCTCTGAAATAACCACAGATTGAGAAGCCTTTGTAATACAGCAAAGGTGAAGCTTGCCACCTTTTAAAGAAGTAATTGTTGCAGAGGGACCTAGGCGATCAGGGTTCACTCAACAGAACCTCAAATTGTATGAATGTCCAAAAATCACAGCTGTGATGCTCTGACCATTTCCAGGCAATGAGACAGTGCCTGGATCCATAGTCTGTTATTTCTGATTTGTTCCTATAAAAGCTGGACTCTTGCTCTCTTCACCCATCTAATTTCTCTTCTCTCACTTTTTAACTTTTTGCTCTAGTTCCTTATATTTGCCTCTTTACTTTTGTTTGTTAACTTTGTTTTGAAAGGGGGGCAGGGTGTGGCAGAGGGGTAAGGAAGGGGATTTTCAAGGTTGTTTTTTGTTATTTTATGTGTATTAATACTTCAGCTTCCAACCTCAGCCGAGCACCCTGAGTGCCGAACTTGCAAAGGGCAAACTGCTTCAAATCTCCATAGTTAGGACAGATAAAGCCTGGATGAGATAAGGTGACACAAAGGCTCAGAGAGGTTAGGAGACTGGTGTAAGCTCATACAGCTGATCAGTAACAGATAAAATTTGAAAATCCTGCTTTTTCTTCTAAGAGACAAGATTAAAACAGCATTCCTCAGAGACGGATTATGTATTTCAATTACTTAAATTAAATTTTAATTCAAAGAATGAAAACAAAACATCTTCAGAGGTCCAAATCCTCCCCAAGCAACCTAACTTGACCCAAACCTCTCTTGGGGCTCTCAGCCTCTGATGCAGCTCTTTTGGCAGCATGGCCCTGTAACCCTTTCTTTAACAGAAAGGAGAGGCTCTTTCACCCTTCCTACCCCCAGGGAGAAGACACTCACAGGGACACAAACACTTCATAACTGGAGGGAGCCAGCCATGGCCCCCAGCTCTGCTTCTCACTCCCTCCTTTGTCATGAAAATACGAAGATTAGGAGAGACAACTCACACCTCTGGGTTAGGTGCTGAGTCTGTGCCCTGGTCACCCTAAGCTTCCTCCATGAGAATGTGTTATCCACAACAGAACCCACAGCCTGTATTCCCTCTCTTAGCCCAGGTTAGGTAGGCACAAAGAGATGCCTGTGGTGAGAATGCTTAATAATAGCAGAGATTAATTTAACAACTAGCTTTTGTCTCAGTAATTCCCTAGCTCTTTCGGGTTAAAATTCAATAGGCCTAAAACTCTCAACACCTTCAGATGGCAGCTACTCACAAATTAGTGCAGTGTTTTTTCTTCCTGCCGTCTGAGTTTGTTATATCCACTGTAACAGGATGCATTTTGCTCTTAGCAATCATTGCACTTTGTTTTCAAAGGAGTTTGGCCTTATTATAACTACATGTAACACTTTTTGTACTGAAGTAGTACGTTGAGTCTCTGGATGTTACAGATACTACCCCAGAAATGCAGCCAGCTCTGAAAAGGAGCTCTGCAATTGTTTATTGCCACACACATAAATATACTGCAGGTTAGGTGAGATAGCAGATGCTTCCATCTGAAGTCAAACTGAACCCAAATTTTCAAAGCATTAACTGGGGTTTTGTATCAGGACCAATTTCTGAATGTACTCAAAATCAGAAGAATTGCTATAATTAACAAGTTTATATATAATTTGTTAGAAGACTTACAGAATCATAGAATCATTTAGGTTTGACAGGACCTTTAAGATCACTGAGTCCAACTGTTAACCTAACACTACCAAGTCCACAGTTAAGCAATGTCCCTAAGCAACACATGTACACATCTTTTAAATATCTCCAGGGATAGTAACTCCACCACTTCCCTCGGCAGCCTGTTCCAATGCCCAACAACCCTGTCAGTAAAGAATTTTTTCCTAATAGCCAATCTAACCACCACCCCCC
>NW_009952801.1:6526098-6536624 GCF_000747805.2 Chaetura pelagica
CCCCCCCCAGCACAACTGGAGGCCATTTCCGCTTGAGGAAGAGACGTGAGAGAAGAGACTGACCCCCACTTCACTTAGAGCCTCTTTTCAGGTAGTTGTAGAGGGTAATAAGGTCTCCCCTCAGCCTCCTTTTCTCTAGACTGAACAACCCAAATTCTCTCAGCTGCTCCTCATAAGACTTGTTCTCTAGTTCTCTCGCAGATTTAATTGCCCTTCTCTGAACATGCTCCAGCATCTCGATGTCTTTCTTGTAGTGAGAGGCCCCAAACTGAACACAGTTTTCAAGGTGTGGCCTTATCAGTGCCAAGTACAGGGGATGATCTCTACCCTAGTCCTGCTGGTCAGACAATTTCCAATCCAAAAAACTGGCTTGCAACTTCATGATCCCTCCCAAAATGAAGAAAACCACAGAACTGCTTTAGGATGTAACATATAGGGTGCACTGTATTACAACATCGAAGAATATTGCTGTATAACAGCAAATATCATCAAGGTTTAAATCCAGGTTAAAAAAAAAAAAAGGTCCTGATCATAGCTTAGACTGGTGCCTCACAACAACACGTGAGTCAAACTGGAAAACAACCCTCTTATTCCTACCCTTCTAGTAAAAGGCTTCTAAATTCTCTATAGACAGACTAAAAGTAAGTTAAAAAGGTCAGGCAGCAGCAAATTAAATTATGTCCATATGTATGGCACATTTCAATGTCCATAGATCCACCTGGATGTGTGTACCTGAACTTTTATGATGAAAACCAGGGAAATTTCTAAAATTGTCAGTAGAAGTTAGATGTTCAGCGAAAATCTCACATATTTTTTCCTGTTTTTGAATGTCACTATTAAGTGTTTATTTGTTTTAATTAGGGCTGTTTACTGAGAGTAGCAAAGACAAACCTCAGTGCCCATAGTCAGAGGAGGATTTTGGAAGGGAGAGAGGGAAGGAACCAAGAAGCTCATTGCCTGTGGCTGGGCCTCTAGATAGCATTAGCTCTCTGGTTGAGCTAAATCTGCCACATTTTAGCATATCTGTGATATTGCAATCAGATAAGGTTTAACCCCCTGTGGTTACTGGGAAGAAGCCTTCAAATGCAGCCTGTCTTGTAGAGTACTGACAGGAATGTGCTCTGCTGGGCTGGCAGGACCCAATGATTGGAACCCAGACCCAAAGCTTCCAGCCCACATCTGCATGTCTGCCATGGGGCTGAGATACATTTGACATCATTCATTCTTTTTCAAAAGGTCCCCTGTGGCCTGCAGCATTTGCAGGCCACCTCCTGTGGTGGTAGCATGGGTTCAGGGTGCCAGAGGCCACCCCCAGTGGTGGTGGCACAGGTTAAGGGTGCCAGCTATTGGGAATCCTTTGGGATTGTGCCCTACTCAACTCTCATGAGACCCCACCTGGAGTACTGTGTCCAGTTCTGGAGCCACCAACATAAGAAGGGCATGGAGCTGTTGGAGTAAGTCTAGAGGAGGCCACAAAGATGATCATAGGGCTGGAGCAGCTCTTCTATGAAGACAGGCTGAGAGAGATGGGGGTTGTTCAGCCTGAGGAAGTGAAGGTTCCAGGAAGTCCTCATAGCAGTCTTCCAGTATCTGAAGGGAAGGGACTTTTTAGTAGGGCTTGTAGTGAGAGGACAAGGGATAAAGGACTAAAACTGGAAGAGGGGAGATTAGGTTATACATGAGAATGAAATTCTTCACCGAGGATGGTGAAGCACTGGCACAGATTGCCCAAGTAATTTGTGGATGCCCCATCTCTGGAGGTGTTCAGGGCCAGGTTGGATGGGGCACTGAGCAACCTGATGTAGTGGGAGGTGTCCCTGCCCATGCAACGGGATTGTAACTAGATGAACTTTAATGTCCCTTCCAAGCCAAACCATTCTATAATTCTATGATTGCCTGGCTTGGGTTGCTGTCAGCACAGTTCTTGGGACTTGCAGTGGCCCTGAGGGTTGGCTGTGGTACCACACATATGCTGCATAGTATGTTATGGGACCACCTTTCCTCATCCTTCTCCAAATAGGTTTAATGCTTCCTGAGGCTGGAAAGAGAACAGACTGGATAATCCCAGCAAGACTGAGGAAAAAAATGACCTGAAGACACAACAGTTGAGAAGTTTCTGGGGAGCCTTTACTACAAAGGCTCTGCACGGGTCACAGGGATTATCAGCCTTCTACTCACCTAGTTTATCCAAGGCCCTTTCGTATCCAGCTTAAAGCTATGGAGTAGGGATGCTTTAAATTGTATGTGCAGTGCCTAGAAGATGCAATATTTTATAGTTCCCATTGGTCCGACCTCTTTCTCCTACCAAACCCAACACAAACAAAACAAAACAGCTTCTGACTGTACTTCTGCTACTGTCTGTTATACTAAGAAACACCATTATTTCCAAGTTAAAACAAGTGTAGAATATTGATGTGATGCAGTTATTACTGATGTACTGGTTGAAGGAAGGAAGGAAGATGTCTAATATCTTTTCACTTTGAATGAATAATTTAAAATCTTTCTACATCTTTCTACACATAAAACATGTGTTTTATTTCCACACAAATATTCTCCATATCTAACAGATGAATTACAGATTATTTTCATGATAGCCTTTAATAAGATGACATAATGTAAGGAATATATATGGATCATTCATGTAAAAGTTATTACAGAAGAAGAAAGAAGAAATTCTCAGCATGAAAAAAGCCAAGAAGTGCAATAGTACATGTAAATGCACATATATATATTTTAAAAGAGCCCACAAAGCCCTGTATGACACTATAGGATATATCTCTGTAGACAAAAAAAGAACTCTAAGAAATATTTTAAGAAAATAACCCCAAGAAAAAAACTCCAAGAAAATATTTTAAAACTAAGAATACATTATCAGACAATAGCAAGCACAGCCTTGTTTTCAGCATGTTAGAAGCTACAGTTCTGCAACATAGGAAAAAAAATATTCCAAGCACTAAAAAATTTCATTTGTCATAGGCCCCAAATGTAGAGCATTTGGGGACAGCTATAATGTTATCTTGAGTGAACACAGGGCCAAGATAATTAGGAATAAAGAGGTAAGCAGCAAGGGGAATTGCCTGCATAACTTCACTTTGTAAAATCCTCCCATAGAAGGTGGCAGGGAGGAAATCTGCATAATAACAAACTTGTCACAAGACAAGGCCAACTAAATACAACAATTAGAATTAACATTTTGCTTCGACTGGTTCTTGGGATTCCCCCTTTCCCTCCTCTCAGGTTTCATTAGATGTAGTTAAAGTTGTGGCTATTGATTTGCTGAAGTATTTTCCAGTACATAATCTTTTCCAAGTGGTGTGTAGCTGCAAGAAGACCGTGTTTCTTCTTTTGTGGGCATTGCTTTAAGCAGCAGCTATTGAAGTGCCAAATCCTCAGATATCCCAGTGAAAACCCAGAATAAATTTCTTGGTTCTCCTCTAGTCTAACTAGACTTAGATCTGTGTAAATAATCCAGTCTGGCCCCAAAACAGAGGTACAGTGTGTTATAAATTATAACCTACTATTGGAGGAGACCTTCTCCACTGACTGTCAGGTCCTTTCTTTTGAGATTACTGGAAGCCCATTGCTGTTTGACTGCACCAGCACAGAATTTGTGCTTTCCAGCTGGCACATCTGCCACTTGCCAATTGCTTGTGGTCTTTCTGATCAGCCCCTGACTCTGAGACAATCTCCAGCGTGTGGATGCCCTCCCAGGGTGCCACTGAGGTGCTATACTTGGGGAGGTGCTTTAAGGGACTGCACTGGCAGTGGAGCTGATCTCCATGCCTGCCTTCCCCAATATACAAATTGAGACACCACTATCTTATCAGGCCTTTAAAACAAGGAGGTAGTGATTCTGAGTTACTAAGCAGCCATCCTCTGAAAAATTAACCATTTTTTAAATTAGAAAGTAATTTTTGTTCCATAGTTAGGCAGTTTTGAAAATTTTAATCAATTTGCCTACTATTGTTTTGGTTTCTTGTGTTTCAGGAAGAAAATGGATCATAGTAAGGAGTAACAGAGCCCAGATGAAGAACATGGACTAAAGTTGGGGCTCTAATAATTTGATCTCTTTAGTATTCAGACTTCTTTTCCTTTAAGTTACTCCTGTATAATTTGGATAGAGATATCTTCTAGATTTAGAAAAATATCATGTTGGCTAATGCTGTGATAAGATCCTTATCCAGTGTGATTAAATTAATGAATCACCTTCCTGAAGTGCTAGTCTGGGACAAGTGTTCTTATTGCCCTTACTTCTTTTTACTTTTTTATTACAGAATCACAGAATCTTAGGAGTTGGAAGGGACCTCGAAAGATCACCTAGTCAAAACCCCCTGCCAGAACAGGGTCATCTGGAGCACATCACACAGGAACGTGTCCAGGCGAGTTCTGAATGTCTCCAGGGAAGGAGACTCCACAACCTCTCTGGGCAGCCTGTTCCAGGGCTCTGTCACTCTCACAGTAAAAAAATTGTTTCAATTTCTTGTATTTGTTGTAATATCTTATGAGATTTGAGGTTTCTGAAGCTGAGAATACATAGAAGACTCAGCTTTTGTTGGAAAAAAAATGAAGTCTGGAAGGTAGTTGAACACATGTAAAATAGACTTACAATTTTAAAAACAGAAAGAAAATTAAGAGCATTATCACAAAGAAGAGAGGATGAGAAGGGAAGAGAATGGAGCTTACAATGTACAGTTCAGATTTTGTAATGCTGCTCCCTCTTCTACCTTTTAGTCTCATCCAGTCTTCCACATCCACCCTTGGGACAGCGGTCTCTCCTCTTAACTACTTTTTCATCTCTGATGCGGGGCATCTCTGGCCTTTTCTGAACTGTGCTTTAATTTGAGGGTCAAGATTTGCTTGAGAAATGAGGAAATTGATAATATATTTTGCAGTATGCACAATAGAATTACTACTATGCTTGCACATAGTATTTTCCAGGTTTCTTTTTAACCTTCTAGTTGTTCCTAAATCAGCAAACATAAGGATTTTCTCCTTCCATTTTTATTTTGCCCATTCTGGCAGTTCTCCCACTTGTTGAGAAGCATATAGCAGTAAAGTCCCTGGTTCCAAGAAATATGTAAAAGTAATCTCTAAGTGTTCAGTTCAAATAAAAAACAATACCATCTTAAAAAAAAAAAAAAAAAAAGCAAGTATAGCAAAATAGAGAGCATTCTGCAAGTACATAGAATAGTTGGTAAGTACAGGAACAGACCTGAAAAGATTTGTTTTGTGATAATTTCTCTTCCCCCCTCTGTGCACAAGATCTTTCCTATATTCAAAGCCTATATTTTTAAGCATCTCAAATTATATCATCGTTTCACTATATATAAGTACCCTGTGTGCCAAAAATCAAATAAGTGAAGAGCTGAGCACTGGAGATACAAAAATATTTTAAAAATACTTCATGATTTTTACAAATGCATGTGTGTAAATACGTCTTTTTTTCAAGAAACTCTATAACTCTTATTACAAACATGTTGGAGAAAGAAAGTCTATTCAGATTTTAACTACACTGAAGTAAGGTGTGAGATTTGCTAATAAATCTCTCTGAAATTTTTAGAGGGGCAAAAGTCCTTCAGCAAAGGACTGGAACCTGATATCCATCAGGTTGCAACTCTGCTATCACAAAGGCAACAACAGAAGTGGATGGTTTGTGCAGAAGAGCTCCAATGTGGGCAGTGGCAAAACACACACCTGTAGGAGTTGATGCCTTAGGTGACCTGTGGAAGTGATCTATGGAGATAAAAGGGAGTTGCTAAAACACCCTTGGTTATGGCTCTTATGCTTGCTGACCATATGGTCCCTTGATGGTCCCTGTTCTAGCATCATGTACTTTTAATACAGGACAGAAGGCATCTGCAGAGGGGTTTTATATGTCCTCATGGTTTTATGTTTAGATACCAAGGTATTAGTGTGTGTGGGCTCATTATCAAAGAGCAGGCCTTTCCAAGGTTTTTTTTCTTTATGTCATACCTAAGTAATGTCCATCAATTCTACAGTAAATCCTGAAGTTAGCAGAGTTGCCTATATAACCAAAGAAGAATCTGTTGAAGTACTCAGAAAACACAGATCTTCAGCAGGGCTGCTCCTGAGTTCAGTCTGGAGACAATTATTTCTCTGCATGAAGGCCAAACTAATGATTCTTCACTTAAAAATAAACCACAGAAGTCTGTTAAGAACTATATTTCCAATGAGGGGCAGAAAAATGGTAGTGGTTGAAATGAACCCCAAACTGATTTGCCAACACTGTTGAAGAGAGTTGGGTAATGGTGAACAATGAAAGAGGTGGGACAAGTGATTTTTCAATAATTAGTTTAGTCCAACTCACAGTTTAACTGAATGACTGTTGGCTAGGATTAGGTGTTCATAACCATTAAATAATATTAGAAATTCTTCACGTCAAAGTAAAAGAAACAAATACTTGTTAATATTGAAAGTTAGGGCACGACGGGGACAACTGTATATTCCCATTGGTATTCATTTCTGTGTTCTCTGTTCTCTTTTTGGAAAGCACCAAATGACTTCAAGAAAGTTTTGTGGTATTTCTAGTAAAAGTAATAAAGTAACAAGAATCCTCTAAGTAGGTTTGTTTTCTTTTTAAAAAAAATAAAAATGAAACATCATCCAGGATGGTCAGATGGGTTCAGATGTTTCATCCCTTCATTGTAACTCCAATTACTTATATTTTTATATTGAATTTCTGGGAGAGTCAGAAAGTGAGAAAAAGATTCAGTCAGGAGAGCATGCTTTTGAGAAGGTGCTGCATTTTCCTTGGATGCGTGCTGCCCACACACTGCAGAGTCAGCACTTCAGCAGAAGTGACAGAAGGTGAGCTCCTGCCAATGTCAGGAGCGCAGAAGGCAGATCTCACAAGAGTGGGAACCAGGAGTGAAACAAGCAGCTCAGCTGGATACCTGGAATTTTCCTCCAGTAGAAAGTGCTCTGTCTTTAGGGCCCTCCTCACTGTCACTCTCAGACATTTCCCACCTCTTCTTTCTTCTTCATCACACCAGGCTTCAATTTAAAAACTGCCTGACTCATATTTCTTCACAAACATAGCTGACAACTTCTCAATCCACATGAACATCTTGATTCTTCACCTACATTAGACCAAGATGGCTTATTTTAGATGCTCAGATTTTTGGAAATTCCCTATCTGAAGGAGGTAATTTTTACCATCACTCCCTTTGAAACTCCAGGTCAGGAACCTACCTAATTTACAGTGCAACAGCAGAGGTAAAAGCAGGGTCCTGACTCTGCTCTTATGATCTACAACCAGAGGCAAGGTGTTTGACCCCAGTCCTGACCCACACATTTGGTCATGTAACTCTGAGAAGGGAATGCATCCTTTCTGACATGGCTTGAAGAAAGAGCAGACTCTTGTCAGACTATCAGTAGTCTTGGCTTTTCCTCTATTCCTTGGCTCCCTTGACAAAAACATTGTAATTTTTATATATCATGTTTTGCCCCCCTAAAGGTGCTTTTGCCCTAGAAAGGAAAAGTGGCAGGAGAGGGGCAGAGACCTCTGCAGCAGCAGCAGCTTTGCACCTCTAGGAACAAAGGGAGAAAAAGCTGGTTGAGGGTGGTGACTGTGCCCTGGGTCATGACTGCAGTAAGGCTACCTCAGATCTACCTTGCCTGTACCTGAAATAAGCCTGTCCACAGTCCTCCAGAAGGCAATGGGAGGACAGAGGGCACAGAGCTGTTTTACTGTATGCAACAACCTGCTGCTCTAGGCAACTCTTTCTGTCTAGGACTCTTGGTAATTCTGGATATGACTTCCATCACTTTATTCTGTATCTGCACCCTCACTCAGCTGACAAAGACTTCATTTCTGTTTATGCATTTTCTGGTCAGCACTGTGTTCTCTGGATTACAGCAAGAGCAAAGCAAATTCTACAAACAACCTGGTAATATACCTAGACAGACCAGTTTAAAAGAACACCTCTCAACATATTCATTTTACATCATATACACAGAAGTGTCAAGATTAGCTACCCTGTTTTTTCCTGTCTATACTTTTACTTGATCTAAACCCATTTTTACCTATTCATTCTACGTGTCTGTACCCATACGTGCTATTTGCTTTTCATAAAAATGCTGATTCTGAATTTGTGGCTGTCTATATTTCAGATGGTGATACTGTTGGGGTTTTTTTTTGCTTTTCTACTGAAAGCAATGACCATGGAAGTTTGTGGCTTTACTTGTGGTTTTGTCAGAAATAGTACTGGTAGGGTTCTGTGGTCACGTGTTTTCTCTAAGTGACAAAGCGGTTTAAAAGAAGACCTTTCAATATATATACAAGGGATACCTCAGACTAATTTCCATTTTGGGTTGGATAGCTTGACAGAGATAAGAAATTCCTGCACTTTCACATTTGTGCACACAATTATTTTGAGATCTCATGACTTGTTTTTGCTCGGTTCCTGAGGGCTTCTGGGTTATGGTTTTGTTTGAGGAGAGAGCAGGAAGAACAGTAGTTCACAAAACTCCTAGGTCAAAAGTTCTACTACTTCTGCTTACCTACAGCTTTTTAAATTTAATATTCTTCTTTAAAAATTCATTGTTCCTTGTTGGTTGTTTTTTTTTCCTGTCACTTCTGGACATAACCAAGGCCAATCCTGTTAATATTTTCATGAGGTCCATGATTTCAGAAGCACTGTTAACTAGCTACACCTGAAGTGCATAAGAAATTTCCGGGTGCCCAAGATTTCTGAATCAGTCAGACTTTGCATGATGTCATTTTGGTTTGGGCCTAAGTTGCCATCATAGGCATCTTAAAGTAGGACCAAGCATTGTCTGCTGGAAGTAGAGATGGAAATTACTGAAGTTACTCTGTTCTTATGGTGCTAAAAGGGGTCTGGAAGAGGCTAAGGAGTAGACCCTCCAACAGGAGCCACTGGATAAGACAAGGTAGCAGAGCAGGCATCAGAAATGCTTTCAGTGGAAGGAGCCTGAGGAAGTACTTGGAAGGCAGCAGGTTTTTCTGCTAGGCAGGTTTTGTTTTCATCCTCACCTAGGGTGAGGGCTGTAGACTTGGCCACAAATATGTGAGATACTATAAGCAGCAATCTCAGTGGAGGGAATACCACATTTTGAATTTCTTAAGAAAGTTTTCTGTGGCAAGGAAAAAACACCAAACCATAAACCCTAAAGAGTGGAGTGTATATGCCCATCCACACTTTAGGTTATGGTACAGACACACAAATCTTAGGATTTATTTAGCTGTGATTATGCTAAATATAGGTATACCAAACTAAAATAAAAAGAGTGTTGAGAGGCAAGAAAAGTGAATGCCATATATTTTTTCTTTGCAAAAAACCTGTAACAGCTTGAATGACCATTAATCCATAGACAATTCACCTATGCTTGATAATCTAACATAGGCCAGCTGACAATCCAATGGAATACATTTGTGGGTTACCAGTTCTAACACCCAGTAGAAGCAAGTAAGTAGTTCTCATTAAAATAATCAGAATATACAAAACATTAAGCACCAAAATGTACAAATCACACATCTACAGGAAAGGAGCATTCACACCAACCCAAATTCATTCCAGCTCCTCCTAAACAATGAACCTTACAGTAATACTAGAAGAATAATAAATATTTACCTCCTATGCCTCTAAAAGGGTCATCTTCTCTTCAGATACAGATTCTAAAAATCCTCCTCAGAATAATTACTGAAGGGCCTAAGCTGATTTCCAGAGAAGACCATGAATAGTCTTCCACTTACTCCAGCAGAGGCTCTAATTGCCTGCCTCTACTAATGAACTAATCTCAGGCACCTGGAACTAGCAGGCTCCATGCTGGGCAGGCAGGGCTCAGGTTACCCAAGAAATGCTCCAAATACATTCACACAACTCACTGTCCCTGCAGATGTGCAAATATTGCTTTTGTCATACTGTTGGAGAGATGACATGTGTTTGCAGTGTTGTAGGACATAAAACCTGAAGATTAATTAATTTTGTTGCTTTAATCCCTTCCAGAGACCAGGTGGGCATTTGGAGAGGTAGATAAATGTGTTAGTTATCCACATTACTCTTTGCATTTATCCACTTGTCTCTGTGACACAGAGTATCTCAGATCCTCACAGTATATGTGGGTGGCTGGAAAAAATATATGTATTTCATGAGTGCCTGCTGTCCATAAAATTAAACCTAATCAGGAAATAAGCCTGAAAGTTTGGCTAAAACCTAAACAAGTCCAAAATCTGCTGATGTCTAGAGTTTTAAAAATTATGGTTAAAGAATCTAGAAGTCACCAGTGCATGTAAGCAAGCCTCAGTATAATCCTTGTGAAATAAACTACTGCACTTTTAACAAATTTTAAAATGTTTTTACAGTCAAATTATTTTCTGTGACCTCAGAAATTGCAGCAGGTGTCAATCAGCTTTGCATCCAGCCATCCACAAATGTATTTTTCCCTGGACTAATTATGCTGATAAACATGTGTTGAATTCTAGGTATGTGTCTGGTTTCATTTGAGGAGGGAAGTTTGATATAAACAAAACACACTTCAGCAGG
>NW_009952801.1:6537017-6538138 GCF_000747805.2 Chaetura pelagica
AGAATGCAGGAGAGCAAGAACAGGATTTTTTCTTGGTCTGACAAATTGCTGAAATATATAGCTGTCTGGCTCTTAGGTGATGTTCATAGAGGTTGATCAGTGTCCTTTATTTGTTCATATGCCTGAAAAATAATATTATTTATATTGCTTACATAGACAAAACCACCTAATCTTTTTATAAGCAAAAGTAGGAACAACCCCCTGAATTACCTATGTGTTGAACTGTTCCAGTCTTGACTTTCTTCTTCTTCAAGATGTTATAAAAAATCCCAAACCCACTTAAAATGACTTTTTCTGGTCACAGACCTGGATAGACTAGATGGTAGATATTGATTGAATGGCAAACTTACAGCTCTACTGCAAAACCTTGTGCAGGCATTGCACAAGTGAAGTTCAGTTCTGAAAGTATGACAGAGAAGGCAGCTCTACAGGCTCTGAGCTCAGTTTACCAGAGCTGAGGGAAGTCTCAACATTTTACCAGCACAGTATGAATTCCCTCTCAGTGACAACTGAATTTCCAAGACTCCCTTCAGAAATATATGTATATGTAAATAATACTGTTTAATGCAGGCTGCCACAGTACACTGATACACCACCATTAGTAGCTTGAAGAATGTTCCAACAGGGAACAAACCCTTTTGTCTTCTGTACTCTGGTAATTATCAGAAAAGTGAACTCACTTAATGAATTATCATTAGCTACTATGAACACTGAAAGATAGTATAAAAAACCTCTTTGATCAAAGAACTACACAGATGCCAGCTATTAATTAATGTAATGAAAGCAATCTATGAATTGGAGGAGAGCAGCAGAAACAACTGTTCTACTGATTTAATGAATGGCATTAAAGCTCTGTGTGAAGAAGGGCTCCTGCAGGCAGCAATCTGGCTTCTTCCAAGCTGCTCAGCTAGCTCTCACACTTTGGAAGAGCAGGCAGTGATAGCGAATACACAAACATCAGACAGTTCTGCTGTCACCACTTGACTGTAGGATGAAGAAGCAATTGTGCCACAGACAGCACAATGTCTCCTGTGCCTTCTCTACTGAGCATTATACCAGCACTGAGAAAAGAGAACAGTAAATCCTCACTGAGGATTTGATCTGCTTTGGTTTTCTGTAGG
>NW_009952801.1:6538184-6586585 GCF_000747805.2 Chaetura pelagica
AGGGAAAATATTCAACACAATAGTGTTCATGCAGTCTTTGTTTCTTCTCTCCAATCACATGCACCCCCAACAAAGGTTATAAAATATGTGTATGTCTAGGAGCACAAGAAATATCTCCATTGAAAACTTAGCATATTTAAAATCACCAGTGAAGCTAAGTAAAAGCAAGGCACCTAGGTATTTCAGGAAAGAATTCCTGAATGTTATGTTTTGTTTATAAGTAAAGTGGGTACATAGACCTGTTCAGGCACCTCCAGGTATTTTCTATAACACACAACACCATCATGTAATCAAACATTAAAACAGCAACAGGAAAAGTTGAGGACTATATTTAAAGCAAGGGAAATGGTTCAATGACCTCAAACCAAGATATTTCTTGTAAAACCTCTTTTTGCTTACTCATGTTTTCTTTCTTTATTTAGTCGCTTATGACAAGGTCCCAGGTGATTTACCCTTCCTGTGACCTTATGTCTTTTCACTGAAGTGGTGACCCCATATATTAATGTGGGTTTTGAGGCTGCCTTTTAAAGCTTTTGTTCTCATTTCAGCTGTTATTGATAAGCACTTGTTTTCTTAAAGTATTACATGCAACATAGACATTTCCACTTTCCATGAGCTGTGGATTCACTCTACAGTGTGTGAGGGGCTGGGGTACTCCCAGGTACCCACATCTGCCCTCCCGCCCAGCCTGAACTCTGCTTCACCTCTCTGAGCACCCAGCAATACTTCCTTGGCCAGACCAGCCCTCTGAGCTTTTGTCCCAAACAATAGCATGCAGCACTTCTAATTGCTACCAGGTTAAAACAAAACAAAACAAAACAAAAGTAAAAACAAAAACAAAAACAAACAAACAAAAAAAGTAATGCACACACACACATATATATGTATATATATATACACACCCAGCCCAGGTGAGGAAAAGTAGAGTCTGTAGTTCTAACATGGAAATATTAATGTCAACTGAGTTTATATTTCAAAGTGACTTGGAAATCTCTCTCTTGCATTATTTTTCTGTTGAGGGTCTAGTGCTATACGCGCGCACACACACACAAACCCAGAAAACCCCTGTAAAACTCCCCAAAAAACAAAGAAATAAAAATCTTGGGAAGCAATCCTACTTCATAAAGTAAGAGTGCACCAAGATTTCTACTGACTTCAACAGGATTTCAGCCTTTGTCATGTCAGCAAAAGTCGCCATCTGTTGACAAACAAAGCAGAGGATGGATGAAACTTGTCTTTCTGCTCTGTCTCAAACTTTTCACACCTGCAGACCTTTCCTGCAGGGTTCAGCACTGCCTACAGCCAGAAGCAGTTAGGACAAAAAAGATGGTCCCTAAGTGGGATCTCATGTAACAATTCCTGAGTTTCTAAATCATTTGTGAAAACCTATGTGCAAATTGTTCCTGTTTTACATGGATCTCTGGGAATTGAGTCCACTGTAGAAACTTGACTCACTGTTGCTTAGCAAAGTTGGTACTGAATAGCACGAACACTGTTTTTCATGTTCAGTGCTGCAGGAAGATTTTCTTTTTATTTGGGCAGGGTCATAAAATTTGCATTATCTATTCAATATATTAGAAAAAACCCTTTGTCTTTGCCTGTGCATGTCAAGCCATCTTTTCCTCTGTCAGGGAAAACTGACAGGTTGCCTGCCATCATATACTCTCTAGCAAAACCAGCAGTCTGCACTGTCAGTGTGAAAACATCTGTTGAATGGATTTATTGACCAGGTCTTAGGTGTGAGTTGTTGGTTGTTTTTGTTGGTTTTTTTCCACACTGTTTATTACAGCCCTGACCTAATGAACTTGCTATGTTGACATGTTTCCCTCAGTGTCTTACTTGATCCAGTCTCACATTTCCTTCTACTGTGCTGTTTTCTTGGAAACAGGAGTTCCTGGCACATCGGCGTGTCCACCAGTTGCAAATCTACCAGGCTCAGATGGCTACAGTTGGCATGGCTGGATTAGATAAACATCGGCCAGTGTCCAGGACCCCATCTTCCCCTGCTGATTCCACATTACCTCACCCAGACATGGACCAGCCCAGCCAGAATGTCTACACGACTGGTAGGATTCCCTAAAGATTGCTTTTAATAAGCAGGGCAAATGTGTTTGTTCATGTAGGATCAACAGATTTAAATGCCTCAAATACCTCATGCAGCAATGCATTCAGTTTCAGCCTTGCTGTTCTTCAGTTTATGATGCTGTATTGGCTTCAAGTCAACCAGTGCAGCTGATAAATCACAGGCTTAATATTCACACAGTCATAAATTATTATCATTGACTGACTCTGGCAATATAGTAACAGGTGCGTTTTTGGTGCCTTTAAGTCACTTATAGCTTTTCCTTTCATTTCCCTGCCCTCTGGTTCTTTCCTCCCTGTTTGCCTGTTTTGTAAAAAGACCACCAATAAGCTGAAGAAAGACCACCAGTAAGTAGGAGAGCTGCAATATAATTCTCAACATCTTAATTTGACAAGTCAGTCCATACTATAAGGTTGCTTTGCCTACAGAAAGATCAAAGTTGTAGCCACGACTGGAAGATGATGTTGGCTACAACTTTGGTGTGTTTCAGCAGTTGTGTGGATATGACAAAGGTTTCATGGTCAGGGCCTGGGCAGTGCAGTCACTTAGGGAGAATCTCCTATTGATAAGGCCTGGACTGTTCAAAGCAGAATGATTAAAACCTCCAAAATCTCCAGTTAAAGGAAGAAAAATGACTATAAGAACCCCATTTCTCATTATGGGTAATCTAACTTCACAAGCCAGTTCATCCTTTTAAGAGCCTGAACCTCAGTATAAAATTACAGCATGATTAGAAGTAAAGATTCACTTACTCTGTGCACAAAAAAGCTGAAATGAATACATGGAGATACTGTTCATTCAAGCTTCTGTCCAAAGTATTAATTCCTTCAGATAGGTTGACAGAATTTGTCATGACCTGCAAGCTTACAGCTCTTCAGGCCATGACTATGCATTGGTGTAGGATGGAGTCCTTAATGGGCACTGTGTGAGACAATGTGCTCTCCCAGCTTTCCAATTAGAATGTGAACTTGGGAACTAAAAATATATTATTTTAAAGGAAAACATTGCAAAAGAAAAAGAGATGTCCTTAAAGTACTGCAAGTAAATGGGTAAATGGATGCAAGCCGACATTAAGAAATGAAAGACATATATTCTTCTTGTGTAAATACACTATCAGTCTAGGACTTTAACTTGTTGGATGAAAAGACATTTGGATTGTACAGAAGGAAATATGTTAATCTGCTTCCCCCCAAGTTTCTGCAAAAAAGATGAGTTCTTTGTAGATAGGATTATTAAATGGGACCACTATTTTTCTAGTTGTGGTTCACAGAGTCCCCAGAACATTGTAAACTCATTATAAAAGATTCACAGAGCACACAAAAAGTGAGATCACTGTGTGTAGGGTTTAATGTTCTGTTCCAGAATCTGCAGTTCCACTGAAAGAGTTGAATGGAGCTCCAAATGGAAGGCCACTGCTTCCTTCAGTCTGATTGTTAAGGTTTACTCACACCTCTCTGTATAAGTGCCCCGAAAGGAAAGTAGGATCAAGGGGGCTACATATATCTGGGGTTTTTTTGCACCAGTGGAATTGATCAAAAAAGAAAATGGGAAGTTAAGATGGAAGGATAAAAGAAAAAATGAAATTATGTAGGACAAACACTGAATGGAGATGGTGTTGGGAAATGGGACGTACCAGGCATAAAGGGCTCCAGATCTGACACAAAGAAGCCTGGTGGGTTCTGCAGTGGAATGCAGACAGTGCATATGCAGAGTCAGGGTGGATTAAGACTGGGCAGACTGTTGAACCTCAACCTTTTAGTAAAGCGTTGCTACATGAACAGCAGTGGAAGGACAAAAAGGAAAACAGAAGAGAGAAAAAAATGTCTTATTCCAACTGATATACTCAATACTTCACTGAACTTCTTTTTCCAAATCAAAACCATCTTTTTCTTTAATTTTTGTTTCTTCTTTATTGAATCCTTCCCACCCCCCACGCCCCTCCCCACCGCTCTTTCAAGATAATAATCTCTACTCAATAAAAAAAGTAATTAAAAATCCTCCTAATTCCACTTCACAACTTTATGCTTCTGCTTCTCCACTTCTGCTGTGTACGTTCACCTCTTTCATATCTAGGTACTGGCTGAAAACATAGTGCTGCCTCCAAGCTGCACCTATGCTAACAGCCAGTATCCTCTGGCTGATCGACCAGTTCATAGGTCTAATAGTGTGGAAAGAAAGAAACCCAGACTAGTTGCTATCTTATACAGCCTTTTCAAAATCCTTTGGGATGAAAGCCCTGAGCAACCTAGTCTGGTTACAATGCTGACCTGCCTTGAGCAGAGGGTTGGACTACAGACCTCTGGAGGTCACTACCAATCTGACCTATCCTGTGGTTCTACGATTTGGTCTCTTAAGAAACCACAAGATGTGACCAATTGTCCACAGCAGCTGCAACACTACAATTTTTTAAAGCATGGAAGGAAGGAATGGATGACTGGAAAGGAAAAAAAATTCTAGCATAGTATGAGGTGAGGTCATTAATTAGAATGGTGATGGTTGTGAGAGAGCTACGCAATGTACACACAGTATATGCACAAGATAATGAGTTAAAGACGGAAAAAACATGAAGTCTACTTGATGTCCATTTAGGTTGCTTACAGACGATTTTATGTTATGAAGTTCAGGTTTTTCCTCTGAATAATTTATTAGATATTCTTCCCTTGGGTTTTCCTTTTGGTACTGATTTTCTCCAGGGAATTTCACCTTCTTCAAAGCTAACAATTTTTACGTCTCTTGCTCTCCCCTATTTAAAATGAAGTATTTTGGAAAAGAATGAGTGTTAAGGAGTTCCCACCAGGAATACTTTCTTTTTTTCTGACTTAATGCAGTTTCTTTTGTCCTGTATCCTCTATCATTATATGGTTCAGTGGTGCCACCATTTCCAGTCTGTCATCAGGGCCACATTCTGACCTCAGCATTATTGGTGTAAATCCAGAATAAATCCACCAGTCTCCATGGAGCTGCTCAGATTTACACAAGGAATCTGAGAGCAGAATCTGGCTGTAGGCATTTGTTCTGAACAGACAGAATAACCATCTTTTATTAATATTTCACAGCACTCTGCAATTGAAAACAGTTGTTGCCCTTTTTTTTTTTCCTTTTTTTTTCTTTTTGAAGGGGGGAGGTACTGTGGGGAGGTTATTGGCTGAATCCTGTTAGGGAAATCCTACAGACTATTTTTAGCAGTAAGCTCTACTGCTGCATTATGGTGTTGTACAAAGCACATGTGCTGTATGACCAGCAGCCACACATCTGAATTATTTGCACATCCTAAATCAATTTAGATGCTTGCAATAAATAAAAACATACATATCTGTCTTTTCTTAAGTCAATTAATCCTGCTAGAAATAAATTTTACACTCAGTGGTGTGAATATTTTAGCATTCAAAAGTTTGGAGCAGATGCTTCTGCCATGCAATACTGACCTAAGTCAATTAAAACAATTTTTGATTCAGACAAAATAATTCACATGCAATAAAATTACATTTTAAATTATACTCTTTTTTTATTATTTTTTTTCTTTTTAAAAATACTAATGTACTAAGAAAGGGATGTTCATAACTGTGTCAATCAGAATAGGCATCCTGAATACACAGTTTCAGCATTTCACCTTAAAACCGTTGTTTAGTTGCAACCCTGATATGGGCCATCAAAAAGTGTAATAATTCGATAAGATCTTGATTCTGTATAATGCTAGTATAGTAATATATAAATTTGATATTTTTATTAACTGCCAACTTAAAACTGTAGGGAGAATTGATACGTAGAATAAAACACTGATTGACAGAGTAGCAGGCAGGAGATACTTTCAAGTTTCAGCTAGTTTTCTTAACATTTAACAAGTATTTCCATTCAGATCCGTTGGATGTAACTGCCTACTCTGCCTAAGAGCTTCTGCAAGTCCTGAGCATGTACATTTAGCCTCTAAGCACCTTCTCTGTTAGGCAGGGGGATGGGAGGAAAAGTTTTCTTATCTAATGATATAATGACCACTGACTGTAGAAGTTAAAACTTCAGGTGCCAAGAAAAGAAAAGCAAGATAATGATTATAAGAGAGCATGCACGTATTTTTGTGCATATTTGCTCTTCCAAATAGCTTCGAAGACCTGATGATAGAGCTGCAAAGCAAGTAACTTCAGAGAAAGGAAATTAAGTGCTTTGACAATGCCAGAAGAGATTTTAAGCTGCTTTAGTTTATTAGCTCCAGATTTTCACTGGTTCTTTTTTTTTTTTTTTTTCTTTAAAATAAAACAAACCAAGAATATAAACACAGGAATTTATTGCTAATGAACTATTTTGTTTGTTAGAGTAAAAATTTAGCATAGACTTAGTCATGCTGCATAGGTTTTATGTTTGCATTCTCCTTATGCTAAACATAATTGTTTTATTATCATCTTGGCTTAAATAGCAAGATCCCAAAGGATCAGTTCTAAAGTGCATGAGCTAAGAGATATGGCAGCATAAATATTTCTAGAGCAGCCTAATTTCTGGCTGGCTTCTAACTGAATTATCTCAAATCCTTAATTTTGCATTACCCACAATGTATACAGATCTTATTCAGCAGAGTTTTTAAACAGTTTATTAAGGATTCAACATCCATTCAAGAACTTTGCTAAATAAAAGTGGTATTGAGCGTGTTGTTGAATCTAGACTTGGATTTTGTATTTTCTTCACTGGCTGACTTTTCAGCAGCAGGCTAACCCAATTTTCCCAGAACTGTGTTGGCATCCCCAGTAGTGGTGGCACATAAAAAAAATAGGTTTTTAATGCCAAGTTTTGCAGCTTGGAGAAACTGTTAATTTGAGTCCCTTTCAACTGTAAGGGGAAGCAAAATCCAAATGTTTCCCAAATGAAAACGGTTCATAGTGGTAAGGAAAATAGAAGAAATTTCTGAGGGAAATGCAACAAGTAAATGAATAAAAGACTTTTTTAGTATTTCAGACTTGGTTTGAAAGCCTTGAAAATGGATTTTAACTTGAACCTACTCCCTAAAATGTCTCTTTTGCTCCCAATGAACAGCTACAAAACAATTTGATATTGATAAGTGTTCCATATAAAGTTGTTCTGTTGTGGAATAACTGAGCATAGAAAATTTAAAAGGAAACTTGCATTGCAGTCTAACAACAGGATTTGGTCCTAATTGAATAGTGAGTGAAACTTTTGAATGAAAAAGGATTCTAGCTGCCACTGCTGCAAATCTATGAAACTTTCTTGTTAAATGCCTTGAGATCTGGAATTAATATAGTATTAATTAAGCAGGACAAATACAGAACATCGTTGCCATTTAAAAAGCTATTTTTAAAAGTTTTTCTGAATTATTTTACCTACTCTGCTATGAATATATAACCCTTTCTTGTTATATATAGGTTAACAGCCTTAAATTAGTTTACTTGCCAGAGAAAAGCAAGTGATTCACTAATACAACAGATTTTTTTTCTAGCCATAAAAGCTTTAACAGCACAACACCCAATTTCCTTTCTTCTTTACAATTAATTGTATTTATTATTATAATTCCTTGAAAATTGATTTTTGCCTTATCAATGTCAGAAGATGATTTCTTAGACAAAATTCAGACTTTCCCAGACGAAAGGGAAATTCAGATGCTGAATTTTCATCTTGCTGTTACTGTTAAATAAAATCCAGTTCTGATATTGTTTGCATGACAAAGAACAGTATAACTTGCATTTGTTTCTCATTGTGCTGTCTTTGTGCTGAAGGTGTCGTGTATGACAGTCTGATGCTGAAGCACCAGTGCATGTGTGGCAACTATGCTAATCACCCTGAACATGCTGGAAGGATCCAAAGCATCTGGTCAAGGCTGCAAGAAACAGGGTTGCTAAACAAGTGTGAGGTAAGAAAAAAATAGATACTTGATTTCTTAAAATAAATGGCAAATATATTAAACCCTAGATCTGTCTTCTGTAATAAGAGAGTAATTTGTCTTGTTGAACATAACTGACAATATTGAAATAATGCATTTTAGGAAAGCACATTTCCCAATGAGAAAGCAAAGATTTTACACAATGAAGGTCATTTATCCACATCCATAAGAACAGAAAATCCAGACATGACCATGCTCTTCACCTTGATAAAAGAAGGTAGACAAGCAATAGTCAAACAGCAAGTGCAGTCCTTTCAATGGCACAATTCCTAACTGTTTCAAGCAGCAAAGGATTTTACTTCTGTAGTAGCATAAAACAGTTTTTTTTTCAAATGTAGTTTCTGTCACTCCATAACCACATGGCATCTCGTATTACCTCAGACTCTAAAGTCTGATTTCATAGCATTTTCATTTGTTAAAACCCGAGACCTTCTAGACAGTATCAGAGCAAATGTGAAACTTTCTTCTGCTTTAACTTCCCTCACAGAATTGCATATTCAAAACATGCTTAAATCAAATATGGGCTCTGTGGTTCATATATGACTCGGGTTACTGAATAACAGCCTTTTCCTACCATTTACTGCTTCCTATGAGTTGTGCAGCACTGTCAACTTCCGCCGAAGCCTTGGCAATTGAGGGTACTTACTGCATTGCACCACAAGTTTAAAATGTTCAACACAAATTTGCTTATGTTTTGCAGAATCCCAAAATTGTCAGGAATCTTATGCTCTGTTTTCTTTAATTACTTTTTCTTATATACTTAGGTTTTTACAAACCCAAAAACCTGGTAAAATAGGTCCCTTTGATTAGCTATTAGTGACTGTCCACAAAGATTTTCTACAGGTAGCCTAGTGTACTGAACAGTGAGTTATTTTAAGCACCATAAATGGATTTGCTGTATACACTCATCTAACTAGATGGCAGCACTTTAACAGGCTATTTCTTTTTTTTTTTTTTTTTACCTTGGATAATTTTTCTATCTTAAAGAAGAGTTTCCTTCAGGAAGGCCCTTTAGGCCATGTATCACAATGAGTGGTTTCACTGGTGGGATCACATATGTCAGGAGTAAGTTAAGCACACAGCCCAGGGCTAGTTACCTTCTTGGCTCAGGACCCTTATTATAAAGAAAAGACAAAAAAGAGAGAAAATAGTAACGTGCTGCTAGTATGTATTGCTTTCTTCAGTAATAAACAGACATCACTGAATGGCAATTTGTGTAGATTGGCAAGAGGAGTAATAGGAAAAGTGGTATAGATTAGTCTGAGGTGCATGCAGTCCAATAGTTTCCTGGAAGATTTGAAGTTTCCCTTATAATTATTCAATTTCAAAACCTGAAATATAGCCTATTAGGTCTTGCAAAATCCAGTGAGGTGGCAGAGAGGAAAGAAGTCACTTAATGTCAAATGGCATTCAGTTAATTTTGACCCTCCTTGTGTGCTTTGAAATGAGGCTGGAATGTGAAATGAGCTGTCAAAACATAAACTCTGATAATAAAACTTTGAGGGCCCTCAGCGTGAAGCTGGTGCATAGTTCTGGTGTTCATCTTGATCTTCTTATGTGAAATAAAACAGGATTATATTTGATGATGCAATCTGTCCTTCGCTTCATTGAATTTTCTAGCGCTTGCTTGAATCTGCTCACTTTTCAAATTAAGGAAGGCTGCAGGGATTCACTTAATTGGTGTTCTGATTCTTTAGAAAAGTTATTCAGCTGAATAAATGACTTGTTGTCACTAAAGGAGCAATTATTGCATTATTCAAGAAATAATAGGCCACCATTAAGTTGCATTCTGGAATATACCACACTGAGGATGCAGAATCAAAGCCTCATGGGCAACTGCACTATCTCATTTACTGACCTCTGAATGCCCCCTCATGGACATTAGTATTTCTGAATATAATTTCTTAATATAATTTCTCATGTTTTTTGTCAGAAGAAGTGGGGAGATTGTTGCTCTGGTTTTGCCACGTGCACTGTCTCATGCATCAAGTCTGAAGGACAGCTTAGGACCAGTAACCTGGAACAGCTGCTTAGGAAATCCTCTGCAGTAACTGTGAACTTTCTTTTTTTTTCTCTTTTACTAAAAAAATAGTCCCACAAGAGGGCTGCAGTCCAAATCATTGTCTGATGAGGAGTTTCAGGATCAAAGGTAGTTCAGTCAGAGGTTGCTCAGATCTTGTTACCTTGCAATGTGTGTATCTTTAGTCACAGGCTTGTGCCAAGGAGCCCTCCCTATTTTCTTAATCTAACAATAAATCCTTAAGAAAATGAATACTCTATATATAGACAATCTTTGTTATCTACAGTAGGGAGGAACATGTGTTTCTTCAATCACATGGTGTGAATTAACTCATCTCACTCAGCTCAGGTCTATCACCCTGGAGTGATGACTGGCCAAGTGCACAGAGAACTGTCATCTCTAACTGAGCATGGGATGATAGAAGCTATATATACTGGGCTGACATCATGTTTGCTGCAGTCAATAGATTAATCTCAGTAGGTTAATCTAAACTTAATCTATTACTTAATGTTTCTCATATTGTCCCCCTATGTAGCATTTAAAAATTACAGCTTTTCAAAATCATAGCAATGTTGGACTGGGATATTCAGAGCTGTGTCTTC
Source organism: Chaetura pelagica (assembly GCF_000747805.2). Lineage (NCBI taxonomy): Eukaryota > Metazoa > Chordata > Aves > Apodiformes > Apodidae > Chaetura > Chaetura pelagica. The sequence goes on from NW_009952801.1 coordinate 6,548,771, forward strand.
ACTACAAAATAGAATAGGCCAGGGACTTCCTCTACTACTGAGGCCAACTGGCATAGAAAGTCTCATTTTCATACTACTAGGAATGCTCCCTGGCCCATGCCAGTGACGAAACCATTTCTGGGAGTTGACTGGGAGAGTGCTAGCTGCTGATCAGCCAAAACAGTGTGAAGGACTACATTAGCAATTTAACAATACAGATTATTTTGTTCCTCTGCCTGATTCCTGGCCCTGCTTAGTTTACTGCTGCAGACAGCCAAAAGGTCTTAGAATTATAGAGTCATATAATCATTTAGGTTGGAAATTACCTTTAAGATCATTGAGTCCAACTCATAACCTAGCACTGACAAGTCCACCACTAAACCATGACCCTGTGTCGCCACTAAGCATCATGTCTACATGCCTTTTAAATCCCTTCAGGGATGGTGACTCAACCATTTCCCTGGGCAGCCTCTTCCAGTGCCTGACAACCCTTTTCGTGAAGAAATTTTTCCTAATATCCAATCTAAACCTCCCCTGGTGTAACCTGAGGTCGTTTCCCCTTGTCCTCTGGCATTACCTGGGAGACTGACACCCAAAGACTTGCTTCTCCACATTGTGTTTTGTCTTTCTAGCCATAGATATTTGAGCTCTAGAGTTGTTCAAACAACAGTCCAGGGGACTTTTTTGCTAAATTGGGAAAACAGTTATAGCTTACAGAATTTTTTAATATCATATCACTCTTGTAATTTTTTTAATCATATCACTCTTCCAAATAGACAGACTACTTCTCCCATCAGCTTCCCCAAGGCAAAGGAGGAACATATTCAGACCACGGCCAGCCCTGGAGAGCCGGATTTGAGAGACCAGTCTCTGATTGAGTCAAGGGCAAGACAGTGGAGTGGTTTCCCCCCGTACTGGACTTTTTTATAGTCCTGGTATATATGTATTGTAAAAAATAAAATTGAGAAACAGTATTTTTGCATTAGTTTGAAAGTTTTGTGTATGTTTACTGAATTACCCATTCTGTGTTCATTAAAGACTGACAGTTGTAGAACAGCCAGTCATTAAATGTAGCACCAAAACAAGGCAGCTAAAAGATACAGAGATTGGCATAAAACAAATTTATTATTTCTTTTCCCCCTTTTTTCTATTTTATCTCTGTAAAAAGCAACACATAGCTGCCCTACCTTCTGAACAAAAAAAAAAAAAAAAAAAAAAAAAAAAAGGACTGAAGTATGTTTTGATAGTGGTGCCTGCTTCCTACTTCTTCTAGGTAGAGGAAGTCTTTACATAACTCCCTTTGGGGCCATAATTTATGCACATGACTGAAATTAGGTTACACTGATCAACACAGTTTTAGAAAAGAAAAGAAGAATATAGACACAGTCCCACTTTGTGCCTTCACCTATACTTTCTGTAGCGACTGTGGACCACAACATTTTTCCTTTCAGCCTGGAATTTGTTCTGAATTTTGATAGTTTTTTGGATTAGGGAGACATCTTTCACCTCCTGCTGTCCACATCTCATGGACTGAAGGGGAGAGAACGAAAGAATATACATTTGAAAACCTTTGAGTCTGCCAGATCACATTCATTAAAATGTTAAAAAGTCCATTGTCTGAACCTCTCTTAACCATTAAAGAAAATATAATACACTTAGTCTTTAAGAGCAAAAATCTTTTAATGTTGAACATATTTAGGTTAGGCACTGGACAACCAAAACACATAAAGACAGTAAATGCATCTCTACGTGGGTGCAAGCATGTCAGAGATATGCTTGCAATTCCCACGTAATGGAGACAGATCTGGATGAAATGGCTGGAAAAAGATCCATGTTATCTCTATGTATTTTTAAAAATGAGAGAATTTAACAATTATGAGAAATACCAGAAAAATAGGAAAAACTCCAAAGACCTTGTTTACAAACTAGATTGCCTAAGGGAGTTTCAAAGACACTATCTCCATACAAATTGCTGCAGTAAAGGGAAGGGACACTGAGAGACTGGAATGAGAACTATCCCTTAAACTATGTAAAAAATTTCTAGCAGTGAGAAACAGGCAGTGTCACCTTTGTATTTTTGAATTCTGACTTTGCAAGACTTTAGTCTGCTGAAGACTACCCAAAATCCTCATGTTAGTAGAGGGTATCTGTGTGAAACTTCAATGGTCTGTTTTAAATAGAAGACCAGACTAGACAGTCCTCTTTGAACTTAAATTCTGTGAAAAGTGAAATAATTTTCCTGTTGTGGGGAGAACAAATTCCTAGTTCTAGACTAATTTTTTAAGCACTCGGGTGCAACATTTAGCTCTCCTGAGATGTATTAACTGCCTCTGTTGAAGAGGGAGGAAGTCAACACACAACTTGTCATGAACATTAGAAAAGGATGACTTCCCCTTCTACTAGGGATGAAGTAGATGGATGTAGTATTCAATGAAATACTTTCATTAGTTTTCCTACGCTGTTTTGTCTTTTTCATTGGCTTTATGTTAATTTTTTGTTTTCTACTACATTTTAGGCTTTTGATACTATTATGGTCCATGAAAATTAATAAAGATACTTTAAAATAAAAAAATGTCCACAAAAGTGTATGTGTAAAGTGACACAAATGAGTATGTTATGTTGTCTGATACCTCATGCCAGCGAGAGCCAGAAATGTTGGATAACCCAAAACAATAATTTTGCATAACTGGTTACACATTTTCAGATTCTGGAAACAGACTTATGACACATGATTTTTTAGATTTGCTAGATCCTGACATCACTACGTCAGAAGAACTATTCTTAGCAATTATTACAGGTAATTTTTAATATAAAATATTTTTTTCCTCTTTGCAGAGCCTTAGATAGTTGGATTTTTTATGTTATTGAAATTGGCTTGACAGGCAGAGGTACTGCAAAGGTGGAATGACACAAACAGTAAACGAGCAGATGGAAATGCAGAAACAGCACATGTGTGCACTGCTTTACCATTCCCTTTCCTAATGTCATTTAAATGTTTGCCTACACTCAAGGTTAGAGCTGGAGAAGCCATGGAGAAAATGGCTCTGGGCTGAGCTTCCCCTGGCATCTTGGCTCTTGGCTGCACTCCAAGGGCCTCACTGCTGGGAACAACCCTTGGAGTGGGACATCCTGTTCTCTGCTACTTGATTTCTGCACAAAACCTATTGCTGTACAACCTATTTCTGCCCCAGAGAATAAGGCTGGCAGTATTGGGTAGCTTCATAGCAAAATCTTTTAAGGAGGCCAATTCCAGACGGTACCCTGTTAGACCACATCACTATATTCCATAGGATATCACAGAGCTCCTTGTTACAAGAATAATGCCTAGCTGTGGGTCTTTTTATAGCTTAAGGGATATGACATTTAACAGCACTCCAAAAAAGAAGTAGGCAATTAACTCTCTTAAACATCTCTCACAGAGTTTTTGTATAACTCGTAGAAAATATAAGACCAGAGAGTGAGTATTTTACTCAAGGCTCTTTGATGTGACCTTCATAAAATACCTCTTTACTTTTCTTATACACTTGCCAGCCACCCTTTCCAGTTTTGCTGTGGGGAATTGGGTATATAGACTTTAAAGCAACTTATTAGAAACATGGACCTTAATGAGAATGGATGAATGAATAAATGTTACCACTCACCTCACTTGTGAAGAAAACAATTTTATCTGACCCAGAAGAACCATTACAGAGTTTACTGACTCCATGAATAACATAATGTGCTGATTTTGATTGTGCAACTGTGTGTTAAAAGGATGTGAGTGCACTGCTACAAATTCTCATGTGAGACTGGGAGAGGCTTGAAGAAATTAGAGATGAAAAAGGGTTTATTAAGTCATTTAGTTCTTGGATCATTCCCTAAAATGTTTTTCCACTGCTGTGTAGTCAAGTTTTAAACACTGCAAGAAACAGGGCTTCCACCATTTCCCTGAGGGGGAGCTTGTTCCACAGTCATCTAGGTCTAACTCTTAGGACATTTTCAGACTAGTCAGAAAAAAATCGTCACTGATTAACTCAATATACTGCTCCTAGGTAGCTCCTTTCTTCCCCAGTGCACATTCTCTTTAATATTTATAATATTGTTTTCTTCTCCTAGTGAACAGGTTGGTGCTTTCTGATATCTATGAGTAGGTGATAAACAGAATTACAACTTAACCTTTAAGAAAACTAGAATTGAGTAGCATTTCTGTAAAAGGTTAATCAGTCTATTAAAAATAGCATGGTCTGTTTAAATTATTTTTTATCTGTTTTTCTGTAGACCTTGACAGTCAGATAGATCCACAGTCTAAGTTTCAGGAGGTGTTGAGAAGGACCAGCTTTGCAAATAGAGCCCAGGATCTTAAAATAGGCTGTTTTCTCTCCACATTATCCAGAATTATCAGGAAAGATGATCTTGGGACCAGAACTTTGTTGACAGAGCTGTTTATTATGACCAAACCTGAACCAAATCTGCTTTGTGCTGCTGTGCCTGCAATGGCTGTGCAGCACTGGCACAAGCAGAGAAATAAATACTTCTATGACAAGCTGTAACTCAAAATACATACAAGAAACAGATCTGATGAATAAGAAAATGTTAGCTTTATCTTTTCTTCCTTCTTTCCTATCTTCCTTCCTTCCTAAATTGATTACATTTCAATCCAGATTTTTTAACATTTATTCAAGTGGAGAAACAGTTAAGGAGGCAAACTCCACTTAAAAAATGTAAGGAAGCAAATGAGTCAGCATGTGTAACAGCAGAAATAATCCTGGGATATCAAACATATATTAGAAATATTAAAAGACAGCTATGTATTCTTTTAAAGTATTTAAAATTTAATTTTCTTCTTCCTGGCTCTCCTCACTGTGATCTTGTTCTTCCTAGCAGCATAAATCACAAGTACTAGTAATGGTGTGAAAAACATTAATCCTCATTCAGAACACAGTTTACAGGTGTGAATAAGCTTTTGCTCTTCAAACTAGAATCTGGCTTTTCTAGCCAGATTTCTTACTTTAGAAATATTTGACATTTGGGTTTTTATGTCCTAATACAATGTAGGAGGGAGGTAGAATTTTTCTTTTTTCTTGTATGTGAAACTGTGTATTAAGTTAACTCTGCTAAGACTTAAGTGAAGCATTTGTGATAAACCACACACGCATTTGTTTTTCATAGAGCGTTACTTTAATAAACAAATCAGTGTCACATTCCTGCATGACGCAATTTCAACCCATTATTAATCATACTAAATGTTATTTCGGACCTTTACTTTTTTTTTTCTTTTCTCCCTAAATATTGTCAGTGGAATATTGTAGGCCTCTGCTGTTTTCTTTCAGCGAATTCGAGGTCGAAAAGCCAGTCTGGAGGAAATACAGCTGGTTCACTCTGAACATCATTCACTGCTGTATGGCACCAGCCCCCTGAACAGACAGAAGCTGGACCCCAGGAAACTCCTAGGTCTGTACAGGCCTCTATTCTACTGAGAACAGCACATTCCAGCACTGTCATTAGTCATAGCTGGTGTCAGTTTAAAATACTTGGCAAGCAGTGTGACAAAAATCCACTTTTTCCAAAAGCATTGCTATGTGGAAGGAGAATGTTACAATGGAAGACAAATATAGATGAGCAAAATGCACAGGCTGGAAAGCAGCGATAGAACTTTCTCCTCGTTCACTTAAAAAAAATCACTGAAGTGTTAACCCTTTACTGTAATTTATTCTGCATTGGAGGAAAATGGCAATTTTGAACACGCTTGATCTTTGACCTCCTTGTATTCTTTGATTTGAAAATGGGAGCTTAAGATACACTTGCTTGTCAGAATTGCTTGTTTGCTGTTCTTATTTGCTTTATTTCAATTATTTCAGCCACACTGAGTACAGGTACCATGCCTAAATCTTGCTAATAAATGAACTTCATTGTAATGGCTTCCCATTCTTCAGGGTATGATATCTTTCTGAGTAACAGGGGGGAAGCCACATTAAAATATTGAACAGACCTACGGATGTGCAGAATAGCAGAAATCTGACAGGATTTTCACGTCAAATATTCTCATGAGCAGTCAATGTTCAGAGTGTCCTTTTTATAATAGAAAAGTAGTGTTAAATTAAGTTCTGCCATGAATACAACATGAAGCAGATCCACTTGTCAGACCTGCTACAGAGAATGTGGAAGAAAACACACAAAAAAGTAGTGCATTTTGGAAATAATCTGTAAGTGAAATCCCTTCCTTTATATTCCAGTACACTGGATGCAACACACTAATTCTCAGCTATTTTTATACTTATTCTAAGATGTGGAGCTTTTCCTAAATTTAATGAAACATAACCCAAACAAAAGCAATAGTAGCCATCAAAAGAAATTTCTGTCACTGTTTTAATAACATATGGCAATTATTTTGCTTTGGAATCCAACACTTGAAGTTTCTTCTGTAAGGCAGACCAGCTTCAGTGAGTCAGAAGAGCAGATAAGAAAAATGTCTTGATCACAGTGTTATCTAAGTTTATACATCTTCTTTGCCAAGGCAACATCAAACCAGACGCACTTACAATATTCTAGATTCTCAGGAGCATGATTTTCCAAGGTTAGAAGTTCCCACTTTTTTATTTTATTTTTTAAGTGTTTCCACACACACAAAAAAGCTCTAAATTCCTGCAAAAATAAAATTTGGAAACATTTTTATTTTAGTTCACCAACATTGTAAAATGTTCCATTTTGACAGAATTGAACTTTCATATCAAATTTGTTGGGTTTTATGAATTTTATTTTAGTTTTCACATTCTTTAATATACATTGATATGAAATATTGTTCCCATTTTGGATCTCAGTGGTTGACCACAATACAGGATGCAGTGTGTAGTTGCAGCTACGACGTAAAAAAAGAATGGACCTAGGTATCATTTCTGTATTTCTCCTTTTAGAGAGAGAACACATAAAGTTTTGTTTACCCAATCTCAGAAAAGTATTTCTTTGCCTGCAGTTCTTTACACAGAACTCTGCCTTTTTTATTTGACACTTAGTCCAAAACATTTACTCTCTGAGTTTATATCAAGATCACACTCCTAGCATATATTCTGAGTGTATCTTTGCCTTAATGCCTTTTTCTGTCTCTGTTTCTAGGATGTTTTCTTGCTGCATTTCACATGGCCTTTTAACCAGACAATAGTCAATGAAACACCCTTTCCAGATGATTTTTCATGTGCCTGTTTCTAGACTGGAAGCTCAAATCATTCCGGGTTCCAGACTCTTCTATAAAGGGATTTAATTATCTCTTACGTTTTTCAAAAACGTTCCACCTTTCATTGTCTGCATTTCAGTGAGATTGAACCTAACCAATCCTAACATTAAAAATAACATCTTTTTATAGTATAGAAATTCAAAATTACATTAAGCAATGGAGAAAAATCTAAATGATGTTTCCCATACAAATTTCATCAATAACAACATTGTTTCATAAAGCATCTATATTTCAATGAAAGTGCTTCTTTTTCTATGTACATTTTCCCATCAAATTATGACTTTGCATCCTAATAAAAAGGAGGATCTAACCAGTCCTTTCCTTACTCCTCTATCCACCTAAAAAGACAGGGGCACCATTTGTTCTCCACTTGTGCTCTACAAGTGTCTCTTCCTTGTCCCTCTTCAGAAGACGACACCTGCTTTGTCTGAAGCTCTTTTTCTTTTTTTGCTAACAAGCATCTTCTGTATCTTTCAAACAGAAAAGAAACACTTGAAGGAATGAAGTTTAAGTACAACTAGGAGTATAAATGTGTTACTTGTCAATAAATGCTTATTTCAGTGCTCCTTTTCAGGAAGACCACAAGGCAAAATGGCTGAAAACAACTTAAATCAGTGTGAATTATACATACAGCTCTCATTCACATGTTCTTAATATTTTCAGAGTATAAAGTGGCTTGAACGCTTGGTGTTGTTTTCCTTGCATCACGGCCTACAGGTGCAGCTATTGCAAATGATCGATGTGATCACTTCAGTTTCTACACTAGTGTGAAGTTTAGGCTTTTGACTGATCACGTTTCAGTGTGGCATGTTGAGCAACATGTTATGTTGCATTACAGTGTCGTGACATGAAAGAAACTAAGATGCAGACTGTGTCACATCACGTTATGGTTTCACCTGACAGAATACAACCTTTCATGCCTCTTTGAAAAAGCTCAAGGGCAGAGCAATTCTCAAACAGATCTTACAAATATGTTTGTTTTTTCCCCTCATAACTAAGAAAGTGTTTCTAAAAAGCAAGTTTCCAGTGGTTACAACTTTTTCAAACTGAGAAATATACCGTTATGACACCCCTGAGAGTGGGGCAGTATTTAGGGTACAACTAAAAGGTGCAACTGCAATTTCAAATTAGTGAAAAAATTATCACTAAACAGAATTGGCTTAATTCTGGAGGGCTGATCCTGAAAAAAATAATATTCCTCAAACTGTGCCTTTTCACAAGAGAACATACTTTATAGTTTATTTTTGTCTTTGAAAGACTTTCTGCCCATCACTTTTCCTCATCAGACTCTTAGACCCCAATTGTCAATCTCCGAAGCAACTTCCTTGACTTTTGTATGGGCCCTGACCTCAGTTACTGATGGATGACTCAGCATCTTATTTGGCTACCTATGGCCTCTGTGGATTGAAAATTTAGAATAAAAATCTTGGATATTGTTTTGTAGCTCTATCAGTAAATACCTGTGCTGTATCTTCTCTAGAAGATCTTTTTTCACAAGCAATTTGCTGTTGACTGCAAACTCTGTCAAAGAGTATATGATTAGTTACAATTTTTCTTCTGTCTTACTTGAAGTATCTCATTATCTTTTCAGTTATTATCCTGGATGTATCTTTGGTTGTGGAAGGGTGTTATTGAAAAATAACTTCTGCCTAGCAAGTTCTGCTGGGGCATGAACTCCAAACTTCATGGGAAATTCTCACCTCAATTCTTTTCAGGGTTTACTTTTTGCTACTGATTCATTTATGATGTAGAGTTTTCTGAGCTCTTTTCATTTTGTAAGGCTAGCTAAGTGATGGTCCCTCTCTTTGTAAGCAGATTTTTTCCCCACTGTTCTTTTAATGAAATCTCAATGCCTTTCTTGTTCTGCAAAATCTGTTATCTGGTTCTTTGTTGGTTTTTTTTTTTGTTGTTGTTTTTTGTTTTTTAATATAATTTGATAAAAAGTGAATATCCTGGCAAGTTTCTTGTTATATTGAAGTGGATTCATGCTTGTTTCTCCCAGTTTTAGTGCTATCTGTTGATTGATTTTAGTGTCCTTCTTCACCATCTGCTTTTCTGTTTTTACTTTATGTTTGTTGTTTTTAATAGTGTTTACCATGCACAATGTGCCTGGCTGTAGGTAGATAAATGAGAATTAATCTGTTCTCTCTTATATCCCACTCTGAAACAGAATTTAAGAAAAAAGGTCTAGTCATTCAATATTCTAAAAATGCCTTCTTTTATCTCAAATTACAAGTTATGTTTCCATTAATGCCTGCTGGCACTTTACCAGCACTAATTTTTTTTACTTATCTGTCCAAGATTTTTTGGTCTTCCCCACAGTAAAAATTGAAAAATTGCTGTTCACATTGGTCCTTGGATCTGCCTTACCAAGAGATTTGCCAGCTCCCTCTGTATCTCCACTCTAAAAAGCTCCTGCAGTCAACATTTCCTTGCATGTCTGGGACCATTAGGACTCACAGTATGAAATACTCTGCATAGCTGCTGCACCTGCATTTCCCCTGGTAGCTCCACAGGAGGTTTTGTTTGGCTTCTCTCGCGCACTGTGCAAACTGATCAAAGGCCTCTAGTCAGTTCAAAATGTATCTTGGGTTTTATTCGAAGTGTAAAGCACTTTCTTCTTCACAGACCTTTTAGTCTGGTCTCTTGTACTTCAAAGATGATGGCTTATAATTGTCTTTATGCATTTCATTGGCACCTGCTAAACATGAGTAACTGCAGCATTGGCCCCTTCCATAACAATGGGTGGCTCCTCTAGGTAACTCGAGTGATTCACTATCTAACGTTTCCTCCAGATGGCAAAGTTACAAAGCCAGTTCTGTGATATGGCAGGGGAAAAGCTTATGTTCTCCTTCCACAGCTGCCTTAGGATCAGATTTCATACTGGGACAGGAACTGCATCAAATCCTGAGATCCTTACCCGGTTTTCATATTGTCCTTATCAAGACAAACGTGAGTTTAGTGGTACAAAACAAGAAAACATGAATGATTTAAAAGTGAGTATAAATATTAAGATAAAGTTTATAACAGTATCTAATGTATAGAGCAGATCAAGCTAGAAATCAGATTCTAAAGCCTATTAGGTTTTTGTTCCCTTTAGTAGAATGTATTTACAGAGTAATACTGAAACAAGTAATGTTTCATTTTATGTTTTAAAAGTATTAGCGTATTCATTGATAGTATGTAAATGAAGGTAGCGGCATTTTTGCACAGATAGGAAGACTAAGACTGTGATTTTCAAAGGAGATACTCTTTTGAGAGATCAAGTTAAGAAATTAGTCATCAGTTTCACGTAAGCTTAACGAGGTTTCCTCTGTTGTCAGTGAAAAAAACCAGGCACTTCTCAAGTATAATTCATCCCATCAGTCATCTAGGCTGGGCCAAGGTGCCTATCTCACTCCACTGGCTGTAGAAGCTGCTGAGATGACTGCTTATCAGTTACAGATATCGGGATGACTAGCTGCCCTTGTTCAGAGTGACTTTCTGTGGAGATTCGATCGTTACACTCCTTTGAAACTGCTGCTTACCAGTCTTAAGTTTCGTCACTATTACAAAAGACTATCTTAAATGCTCTGTGGCTGATACGCTTTCTAAGTGCTGCTAATATTTTTAATTTTCATATGTGGCATTTTCATTATGTGATACTGAAATGTGAATTACTGTAAAGAATGATTACTGTTCCAGTATTTAAATGTATTTTTGATAAATGATGCTAATTGTTTGTTTGTTGTTTTGTTTTTTTTAATATATAGGAAACGTGTCTCAAAAACTCTTTTCCTTGTTGCCTTGTGGGGGACTTGGGGTAAGTAGAAGTTTGGTTTTATTGCAAGAGGGACAGCACGCAACACATGTATTCATTCATGAACTCTTGAGCACTGTTGCATTATCAGTTCAAAGTCTTCAGAAGCTGATAAAAAATGTATAGATGAAACCCAAGCCATTTTCATTCTGTGTTTTCAAAGACACGGAAGACAGTACACTGCAATACGCATATGGAACACTTAGATTAGAATACCTTTTGTGATAATGTGTACATTTCTTAGTTGTCCCACTTTGTGTTTTTTTACATGAGCTCTATTTATGAGGAAAGCAGCACAGGTGCAATTGTTATAACAGAATTAGCTTTGGAGAAGCTGCTTTGTGTACTGTTGAAAAATAAATATAGCTAGCTTCCTATTTCTCTAAAGGACAAAAAAGTTACCAAAGCTAACATTCAGCATGACAAATGCTCAATAACTTCTAGATAATAACTTGGGTGTTGTTAAACTAATAAATTACTTGAGCATTTTAATATCCTGTTTAGAAATAGATTCATTCTGAAATACATGCTTGTGAGCATTAGGACACAGTAGACAAAAATCTGCTGACAAAAAACTGTTGCAACACTAGCTAAAAGAATTAATCTAAATTATTGAACAACATGTAGAAAGGAGAGTTTCCACTGATGTTGGTATCATGCTCCTATTAAATTCTATTGAGGATAATACCAGGAAGAAATAATTTTTCACACACTGAGGTTTTTCATGCAAAAGTATTCTACACTTTTCATCCAGCTGGGTACATTATTTCCTGATGTCAGCACTATCAAAGTAATATTGTTATACTGATGGGCTGGCTGGCTGAAGCATATATATTTTAGTTCCCATTCACTGTTTCTGAGTATGAAAGAATAAAGCCACAATCTCTGGCGGTCAACTTCCAATGCCACCATCTAAAGTTTTTTTTTTCTATCATACTAGTCTTGTTTATAGTGAGACTTTTTATTATAGGATACCTAACTGAAGAAATACTAATTTTCTTAGGATTTAACACATAAAAAAGAAAAATTCCATTTCTGATTTCAGTATTCAGTAATTTTTAAAGATTTCTGAACTGTGAGTTAAGGAACAAAGATTCAGGAAGTGGTAATCATTTCAGCTCCTCTACTGTGGACTTAGATTGCTAAGGATTCTTGCTAAAATTTGGAGCTTGGTGACTGGCAACTTGTTGATTTTGAAAGCTGGGGGTCATTTCTGTATGTGGATCAGCTAAAATTACAAATTAAGAGGTAGACATGTATGTCCACGTGCACTTTTGTGCACTACTTTGTGCACATATGCACACCCACAAGCATATATGCACACATTGCTGCATTCAAAAATGCTATTTTGTCACCCTGTTGTTGCAGTTATTAAGAAGTTTAGAGGAAATTGAACAAGAGATCAATAAAGTTGAGAAAGGATGTTGTTCAGATTTCTGGGTAAAGATAAGTTGATTTAAAATTTCTTGACAAATCTTTCTGGGAGCTTTGGAAAGTAAATAGGACTGTGGTATGCTTGTAAAATTAAAGCATAATATTTTCCTATGAAATGTTATTGTGATTTAAAAAAAAATAATGAATAGACGTGTTTTGAAATCCTCCTAGTAATGAAAATATGTTGTCCATTCTAAAGTTAACAGAGTTCAGAAATGCTCAGCATAAATACATTTTTAAGCACTTAGAATTACCTACAATTTTTTTAGTCTGTTTGCTTCATTTCTTATTTAAAATAGTGGAAACCGGACTTTAAAGAACATGTTATAGAAACGGATCTTTTATTTATTTTTTTTTCTAGTTGGTTTGCCTTTCTACATATTATTATTGTCAGGCTTGCTGTGGGGCTCTTTTAAAGGAATAGGTTATGACCTTTTTTCAAGGTAAATAATCAGATTAGGAGCTGTGATATTTAGCTGTCTATTGGTTAAGATGAGCTCTGGGAAAGGGAGCTGCTTCAAACTGTGTAGAAAGCAATTCTTAAGTTTGCTTTCAAAAATTCTGGTGGAAAGAAAGAAGCCTCATTGCTACTTAGAAGCTATCAACTTAATTGAGTGTCATAAAGCAGCAATCAATGTAAAACAGTAAGAGTGGTTCATACAAAGATTTAAGGAGGAAGGGAACAATTATTTTTTTTTTTCCAATTTTTGTTCTCATTTATTTTCTTTCTTGATTGATTGATTACTTGTTTACCAAATAATACAGTGAGAAAGTATTAAGGAAAAGAAACACAAAACTGTTCCATTTTGCAGGAGACTTTATGGCTGCCTCTTGAATGATAGTTTTCAGAGCTCTTTTGATCCTATTGTCTTCTAACCATATGGGGACCTTTCTGACTGTTATTATGCAGCTCTTCCATTATTAAATAGATTAGTGGTTAGACTACTCTCACAGGGGATGGGAAATCTAGGCTCATTTCTCTCCACTACCAGGCTGGATTTAATATCAGAGCCTCCACCTCTTAGCGGATGTTGTTACCACTGAGGAGATCATAGATTGTTTCTGGTTGGGGACCCTCACACAATGCACTGATGCTGTGCCACTATTGGAAACAGCACTGGATCAGTAAGACAGAGCATAAGTAGGATAAAGCCCATGTATCTAAGTCTGTGATCTACCAATTTAACACTTATAAATAATTTGAGTCCCTGCCCCACAAACAGCTTATTTATTTCACTTGAAAGAATCACTGGAAAAATTGGAAACTGCACTTGGAGCAAGGACTGGAACCTAGGACTTCACAGGCATTAAAAACATATCTGCTGATGGACTCTAAGGACTGTATTGGCACAGGCTTGGGATGGCTTTCATTGTTCACAAAGGTCTGATGAACCCCTATGACCCTGAATTCTGCAATATTATTGATTTATGTTATTATTTCTGTTCTCAATAAACTGCAGCCAAGATCAGAAATCCGCTTCTTTGGACATTACGTACAGTTGCAGTCAAATAAAGTTTTTTCCAGAATTTCAAGAGGCAGTGTTCATAACTGATATTTTCTGATCCTGTTCCATCATGGCCCTAAATCTTTTGTATTAGTGGAAAACACACGTAAAGCTGCTGTTTGCTGATTTTGTAAATATTTTTCATTCATATGAATTTACTTTCAAGTAGTGATAAGGACAGCTTATGTCAGGATCACCAGCAAATCTGACTTGGTATCTGTTAGGTTTTCAGAAGAAAGCAAGCAACACTTTTTACTGTTTTATAAGAAACTGTGTAATAATTAGCTCTCTTATCTACGACTAGAAAGCTGTTTCATACTGACAGCCAAACTGAACAGGTCTGAGACAGAGAAGAAAAAAAAGTCGTTTAAATCTGACTACCTAAATTTGCCTGTAGGACGTTTTCTTTCAAGGATGGTCAATTTTTTATCAGAGGACTATTGAGGGTCAGCAGAATAACATCCACTGAAGTATGGGAGAATGCAAGAATGCTTTTTTATTCTTTTTTTGAGCTTAACACTGTTCCAGAACTGAATGTTGCTAAGGAATTCTAATACCGGGGGGATGAAATTCTTTGTGTTGGAGGGAAACTAGCAGCTCTACAGCCAGCAGTTTTAATAACAAGAGATGGTTTCTTGCAGCTGGTCAGAGGTTTGGAATGTGAAGAGTCTTCCAGGAGAGGTGGGTAGATTGCAGGTGAAGTGGCCAAATGGGAAGAATAATCACAAATTAGATTTTGGTTCTGTGGATTATTTGACCATTCCACAATTTTTCATCTGTAAACAGCCACTAGAGCTACAACTGAACATTTGTTCAATGCATCCATCTATTCCAATTCTTCCCCTTCTGTTGTGCTGTGAAAACGACAATAAGAGAAGCAGAAATCTACTTTTAATGGGAGTTAGTTTCATCCCCCTGCCTCAGTCTGTCACTAAAAATAGTGATTGTTTTCCTGCCTGTTTGACCTGCTGCTGTGTGAAGAAATCTTGAAGTCATTTCTCAGCCATATTTTTTTGTCTAGTTGATAGGCAAAAAAACCCACAAAAGCAAAGAAGAGCAGGCTTTTATGATAATGTCATCATCGGCTCTCAGCTTCAAACACTTCTGTGGCTTTTGAATTGTCATTTATAACTTGGAACTGAACCGACCCATAATTCCCTTGATGCATTTAGAGAAATTGATAACAGACTGCTTCTTTTATGGCTCAGAGGAGGCAACTCCAATCACATCACTATTGGCAGTCAATATTATTTTCTGACATGGTTATAAAAGTATAAAGGGGCTTATGGCATTTGTTTAGATGAGGAATGGGCTTTCAAGCTGTGCTGGGGTTTATGGGTCCAGATTACTGAGAAGCAAAGGGAATATGATGTTTGCAAACAGGATATGATTTTATTTAAGTTTGGGTTTCATACGTTGCTCCCTGGGGATTGTCCTGCAGACAGAAGAGAATTTCACTTTTATCATATGAAATTGGGCAGCTATCCAATCCCTCCTGCTCTCCCCCCATCCTCAAAAGACACTATTTCAAACCTGTAATGCGTAAAGTCAGGTCTTTAAATTGCAAAAGGAGTAGCTGGGGGAGAACACCACCCTGCAAGAAATCAGACTACTGCAGAATAAATGTTCAGTGAGATGATCAGGGTGGTTCATGGGCTAAATATTGAGCCATCTGAATGACTAAGAATGGCTTGTACATATTATAGAAAGTCTATTGCTTTCCCTTTAATTTTGTTGTTATGGCAGTAAAAGACACATGACATTTTCTACTGGAATAAGATGGTCTTGTTTCATTAGGTGCTGGCATTGTTTCATTAACTGAAGTGTATCTTAGATCTTTCATATCAAATAAAACTTTGGCCTGTAACTATCCAGAAAAGAAATGTAAAGCTATAAAATATCCCTACATTTTTACATAACTTACAAAATACTACTATTTTTGAATGTTGAATTTCTTCCTGGCATTCCTTGCTGTGGTAGCTGGACAGTACTACTTTTTTTGTCCTGACCACACAGGAAGAAAAGCAATAAGAAAGGCAAGTTTTCATGAGTATGAAACTTTAGTAAGTCATCCATGCAACAAATTGTTTTCTGCTGCTTTTCATTCTTCCCTTGATTTTCCCAGTCTGGGACCAGGAAGAATTTTCAGTCTTTACACATTATGACTCTTCATTACTTTTTTACTTGTGTAAGAGCTAATGGTACCAACCTGGTTCCATTACCATGGTAAACTAGTGTAAAAATTAGGAAAATATTGGTAATGGAATTGTCTTCTTGTAGCAGATTTTAGACTCCAGGCTGCTTAGAGGCCTCTCAGTATATCTGCGTGAAAACCTTGCTGTAAAAAATTAAGGCTGCTTATGGTTTGGGCACCCAAATTAAACATCTCCTCAAGGCAGATATTGGAATTATCTTGTGTCCTTCCCCTATGTCCTGAGCTGTACCAAAATAGATATAGTCCTTTCATAATATCAACCAAAAGTATGTGTCTTTCCTGGTTTGGGGAAAGCAACCTGTTATTCCTAGTCAATCTAATGTCTTCCATTTAGAAATTCTGCCAATATATGCACTTATTAATTTAAAATACTTACCTGAGTCCCATTCTAAACCTACTGAAATTTGCCAGTTACAATTTGGAGCAGATTGTGGGAGACTTCTGGGTATAAGGGATTTGTTTACTTCCTAAGCCTCTCTGGCAGCTACATCATCACTACAGAAATGCCAAGGTTTAGTCAAAACAACCTAACAGGCACATAGTACTTTAATTGATATGTTTTGCAGTTACACGGCATTAATGATGTGATATTTTCTGCAGACATCATCAAAATATGTGATCAAAAAGGCCATCCTGGTACCACTCCAAGGCGCAACTTAAGGCCAGTGGCCATAGGACTGGAGCAAGAGGCTGGAGATCTGTTATCCCAGAGCATTCAAGGATCTGCATGCTCAGTCACTTAGAGCAGTTCCAGGTAGACCTATTTAGGCTGTCCACAGGGTAAGGGAATGAGTGTGTAATGTACTCCCAGTGATGCTGGTGAATGTACTTTTTAGGTAGTATACCCTGTCAGTTCTGGCCATTCATGAGAGCCAGCTGTTTCAGTGGTATGAGTTTTGTAGGAATGGACCAGCTGACAGTACACTTTAGTCAATCTCTCTTACATATAGAGAACTGTAGCCTTTCCAGCTGATGAGCTCACATGTTCCTTGAATGGGCAAACTAAGGAAAAAATAGGGAAATGAGATAAGACTTCACATCTACTTACTTTCAGTCCAGAATAACAACAGTTCTCCAAAGACTGTCTTGCCCATCTCCACATACCTAATTTAATACAAAATACAAATTTTCTTCACTGAAAGCGTTGTCAGGCACAGTTTGCCCAGGAAAGTGGTGGAGTCACCACACCTGGAGGTGTTTAGAAAACATGTAGATGTGATGCTGAGGGACATGGGTTAGTGGCAGACTTGGCAGTGTTCTAGGCTAACAGTTGCACTTGATGGTCTTATAGGTCTTTCCAACCAAAGAAATTATATGATTCTATGCTGAAACAGCCAAAGCAGGACCCTGCTTGCCTGTAAAACCATTGGAGAGCAATAGGCATCACTAGAGCAGGATTTCACCTAAGATAAGAGTAACTGACTATAGGTGCTTGATTTCTTTCACTGACAGGGATTTGAAGCAACTAAATTCCTAATTTTTGGCACACTCATTAAAAAATATTTTTAAAAGTTAACAAGTGTGATAATACAAATCTGGATGATTAGTGCAGGAAATAGTTATCCTTTTACTGAAATACAGAGACTTCATCTGAAAAGTGCAATGGTATCTCATCTCTGGGCAGGGAGGGAATGCCACATTTAGTGTATCAATACTGTGGCCACACAAACAAACAAACAAACAAAAAATCTCTTCACACTAAACGGCAGATATTTTGTTCCATTCTTGTCCTTTCACAGCACTGAGTTGGCCCTTTGCCATCCACCACAGAACTGTTCAACTAAGAGACATAGATTTTTGGCATCATTGCAGACACAACAAAATATTCTAGAATAGTTCCAAACTGCTTTTACTGCAGGCAAATATAGAAAGCTCAGGAGTCATAATCAAACACAGAATTTGGTCCCTCAGATATTTTTTTTGTCCTTTTTAATGGAAGATATTTTTCCCTTGGTACTAAACCAGATTAAAATTGCAAATAAAGATGCAGCAAATGGAATGCTGAAAATAATTATAAAGTTAATGAATTACCATAATTTTATTTTTTTTTTGCATTTTCGAAAAGGTTTTCTGTGGCTTAAGGCCAGCAGTATGCAAAGAAGCCTTTTTATTTGCCAGAATATGAACATTTATATACATGTGTGTAATTTTTTATATATATATATATATTTACACACACAGTTGTGTGAAATGGTGGAATAGTACCAGATACAGTTTTCTAATACTGTTGACTCTCCCCAGACTTCATCATACAACACACATGGATTTGACGGGAATTCTGTAACTAAAGTAGAATTCACATTTTCATTTTAAAAACACATCATGTGCTTATTAATAGAATTCAGCCCCCAAGGTGGACAGGCAAGCTCTCTGAAGAAGAAATATTAGTATGCTGCTTGTCTGAACACCAGTTTCCAACATAGCTCCATGGTGGCCTCTAACAGAAAGATTATCAATATCCAAGAATAAAGCTGAAATTCTCTACACTCGTAAAATGTGTTAGCAGCAAGTGATGGCACTTTCAGAAAATAAGGCTTGAATTCTGCATATAAAAGTTGTAATTTTTTTAACTATGCATTACAACCAACTACATATTGTTCTATCTACTTGCCTATAAACTGGAAACTCTATGATCAAGCATAAGAAGGCAGTTGCACAAGCATTTTCACACACTAATCCTTTAAATACTAAAACAAATGTCAAGTTAAATTAATAGAGTACTCAGGGCTAGGTCTGAAAGTGCAGTAACATTTTTACAAGCATCTGGTGATATATGCCACATAGCTGAGACTTGAATCTGGGCCTAAGTGTTTTATTTATGAGTTTTTTCTGAAAACAAGTTCTAATCCACATCTAATCCATGCTCTCCTCCCTCCATTCCCCTTACCAGTGATCTACACATCGCTGTTTCACTAAGTTTTTGAGATACTTTGGGGTGTCTAACATATGTTTTATGAGGCCAAGAGATCCTGAATGCCTGATACAGAAGTTTGAGAGAGTAATTGAATCAAACTATTTCTTCTGAACATACTATTCTATTCAGGTTTCAGCTCAGCTTAGCCTGATTCTTTTCTGATTCTTGTTTTGAATATGAAGTTCTTTATTTTTTAATACGGACCTCACATATTTGCTTTTTTACAAACCTCCAGGTGAATTCCTTTTGTACAGAAGTAGGGGTGCTGCATTTCTATCAGTTGCTGACTACATCAGTAACTCTGCTAGGTATTCAGTTATTAATTTTTACTTGGATTTTTTTTTTTTACTGAGTATTTTCTGAAAATTGGCTTTGATTTAAAACACCTTTACAAATTAGATTGCTACTGGCAAGTTAAACTCGGAAAATGGCAAATATTCTACACAGAATAGGTACATGTACTATCCACATTCTTTGTTCTTGCCCAGAAAGTGTCTTTGGGGATCAGAATTATTAGCCTCTAAAATTCTTTTTAGAACTCCATTTCCATGAATATGATTGCTGATAAATTCTTCTCCTGGGGTTATTCAAGCACAACAGAGAAGCCAACACAAGCCCAAGTGAATTCCATGGGTTTTGTTTAAGCAATTATTTGTGATGATCCATTGAACTGTTCATCCCACTAGAGTCTGAAGATTGCATCCCCTTCACAATTCATTTGTAAACCACACTGGTAGGCAAGAAAGTACAAAAAGCTGATATTCTGGGTACTCTATGGCAGGCATATTAGATTAAAGCAGCTGGATATGCCTTTGGCAGAACAAATCTCTCATACAGCTGTAAAATAGCAGTAAAAATAAAGGAAGATCACAGTAAATATTTTTTCCCAAAGTAGTCTGCTTTTACACACTTCCTGTATGTGGGATTTATGGAAGAGACATCAACCATGCAAACTTTTTCTCCTTTGTTCCCTAATGAGAGACATGGCTGACAGGCCATTCATTAGAGATTGCTCCTTGGAGATGATGTGCACACCTTCGCTTCTTTAGTCATGGTGAGATGAAACAGCAGCTGAGAAGCACGTTGAGGACCTTTTGGTTCTTAGAAGAAATCACGGAGGTGATGAATGATTGCCAGGACATCTGTAGGAGTGGGAAGTGAAAGCTATGAGCATGGCACCTGGGAAGCTGCATTGCTCATGGTCAGGAGCAAAATATTATATACTTCTGCACTAGTGTTTGCTGGCATCAACTGTCTCTGAGAACAACAGATTCCTTGCTGCAACTGGTAGCAAAATGCCACACACAATTTTTAGAGGTTGCAACACTTCAGGAAGAGATTTTATTTCTATTTTCATGCTAGGGAAATAAAAACACCCAGTGAAGGAAACATATTTGCTCTGGCCTAAGTGGAAGAGTGTGAGATTCTGTATGCTTTTTAAAACTAAAGAAAAGGAATTTGCTCTGCAATACAGAAGTTTTATTAAATTGCAATATCCCAGAGAAGTTCTGTACTCTCCTATATGATTTCTCACAGGATTTCTTAATTAGCTTGTTTACTGAATAGAACTACAGTGCTGTCAGCTTACTAGATTCTATTTATTTCTGTTTTATAACCACTTATATCAAAAGAAGGCATTTTTTTTATGTTGCAGTTTTTTCCAGATTTGTGTTGAAATGCGTTCATCTGAAATGCATACTGGATTAACTTCCATACGAGAACAGCTGAGCCCAACCTCTGCTGTTTAAACAAAGGGCAAAGAATCCTTTTAAAATACTGCAAAGAACAGCTATTTTTTATCTTGTTGTCCAACAAGCTGCTATCAAAGGATCATCACAGTTCAGAATTTCCATGAACAGGTAGATGACAGAATGCATTTTTTAACTGTTCTCACAGAATAAGTAAAGAATCTCTGGTAAGGACATGTGGTAACTCTAGGAGGACTGGTTTTGATTTTTGTGATGGCAACAGTTGTGCAAAGAATCCAGAGCAGGATGAGCAATTCAGTATATTTTTAGTTCCTCTTACGAGTGAAATCAGAATTCCACTGAAGAAGCCTGATTTATGTTAAATTGCAGATTGTGTGCACATGCGTGTGTGTGTGAGAGAGAGAGAGAGAGAGGGCAGGCTCTAGGATGTTTTCTCAGAATCCACCCCAAAACAGCAGCTTGGACTCACTCTTTTTTTATTGCCATGTAGTTATCAGTGGTGAGTTTACAGTAATTATTTAAGAAAGAGAAGTAACTCACATGGATGAATACATCATGCAGGGTGTTAAAAATGGAAGGGTGTGTCAGACTGTGAGAAGCATATCTGGTCAGCAAAACTGTGATCCAGTGACAATTAGGCATATCCCAGGAAGTTTCCAGAGGAAGGAGGACTGAAACAGAGGATGAGGGGTGAAGAGATTCTCTGGCATAGGAAGGGACAGGTAAAACAAAAGACAATCATAAATACCTTTTCAAACTGCCTTAGAATTGTTATTCATGCTTTTTTTCCTCTCTGAGGTTTCCTCTCTGAGGTTCCAGATAAATGTGAAGAGCAGGCCAAGTAGCATTTCCCGTTTCAGCAACTGTGATGATTCTCAGAAAGGCCTTTAAGCAAACAATGTCTCTCTCAGATGTATTTCCATATCGTTTCTCTGCACCTTCACATATATGCACTACAACCTGAGCACAGTGTAAAGAGCTGGGAACTTTCAAACGTTATACTCAGTCTTCCTTAATATGAAATATTACAGGTATGAGGGGGTAAGGTACAAGCTTTCTATCTGCTGAAACACCTCTTCTGCAAAGCTTCTTGTTCGTAGCTTGTTTTCAGTATGCTTAAAATTTTTATTGTGAAAGTCAAGTTATCACATAGATATTTCTTGTAGGAAGCATTCAGATTGAGTTATTTTTGTAGTGGAAAGCAGGGAATTTCTGTGCACAGGGCTTGAAATATTAGTTGCATTAAGTCAGGAAAAGTTACCTACATTTCTTTTCACTTAAGTCATTCCCTTCCTCTTTAATGCCTCCACATCCACTTCAGGGACAGGTAGCTTAATTTCTATCATCTGTAGCTTTACAGAGTATTAGCTTTGCTACACATGGCAATGATTGAGCTATACTAGATGTGCTTGAAAAAGCCTACAACCTACAGTGCTCATTCAGGAAACTTGGAGTGAAGTAAATCCATATGTGTGTTAGAAAGTCAGTGTTCAGATAGGGTTTGTATTTTCTGGCTCTTGGCACTATCATGCACAATTCTTTGAAGAACGGCATCCGTGATAGGATTTTTGATAAAGAAGTGTGTAGTAAGCTCAGAGTTTAACATTGACATTTTGATGCTTTAATTTTTTTTTTTTCATTTGGTTAGACAGTGAGAACATTTTCCTACTCTGACAATTTTTAAAGGACTCCTAAATGAAAATAATACATATAAGTAAGCAGAAAAAAAAAAAGAGCTACGATTTTGTGTTAGCGTTAAGCTACAAATGCTATATTTTCTCTAAATTTTTTTTACGTTTTCTGAAAAAAAAAAGTAATCAAGGTGGAGCTTTACTGAATTCTTTGGCTGCTCCAAAGCACTTGCAGAACAAAAGTAACCTCTTTAAAAATGCCATCTGACTTTTTTCATAGTCTGTGATTCAGAAAGCATCACATTTGTCACAAATTCATGCATACTCAGCATCTAGATAGACTGTCAGATACATGTGATATATACATGAACTAGAACCAGAAACCACAGTGTCTAATCCTATTCCCTTTACTTGTATAAAATCCAACAATTGCATCTCATAGGAATTAAAAAAAGCATATCTAGTAGCATTTTACATAGCTGCATTTAATACACAGCTTGACAACTGGCCTAGCTAGTAGCTGTATTTTTAATGGGTTCGCCATTTATATCACTGTATTTCAATAGCAATTTACAAAGTAAAAATTGAGTAACACTACAAAAAAAAAGTATCTGTTTAAACACCAGAAGCATTGAAGGCAATAGACAGAACTAACGGAGATATAAAATGGAGAGGACATTTGACAGTTGCTACAGCTGAAGCATTGGCTGTGTGATTAAAGTGTTTCTAGATTGTTCTTTGGGAGATGTTCTTCAGAAATTCAGTCTTAATTATGCCTGAATATGAAATAGAATTTGATATCTAAGTTTATAATATTCTTCCCTTTCAGGGTAATTACTCATATGTTTACATTCGTTTTCTTGCGTTATAATAGCTGTGCACTAAGGTTTGCAACTTTAATTAGGCTACCCCTGGCTTTGAGAGTTTACCATTCATTACATGTTGCATGTCCTAGAGATCAGCTAAAATATCCTAAATTTCCTGTGTACATTGAGGTGGTAATTTTTTAAAATTCCTCAGGAAACACTGTTTTGTTTTCTGATTGCCCATTTTTACTTCCAGTCCAGGCAGCAGTAGCAGTCATTCAACTGGTCTGAGGGAATTTTTTTCAGTGCAATAGATTTTGTCTTATTGTTCCAGTTCAGTCTCCTCACACTCAGTTGAAAGCAGAAAATGACAAATGCCATATCATGGCTTTCGGCGGTTGGAGAGACTGCTGGCTCATGTGTCAGAGCAGACAACTGTCTTGAAGGGTGGGTACTCTCAAGCTGTGGTTACAATTTTAACTTAATCGGCCTTCCTGGAAATGAATCATAGTCCCTTTGAGGATGCAGGCTCCTGCTCGTGCCCTGGTGTACCGAGCAGTTGCCATTGAATCATTTTCATCAGCCACTCCTTCATGTTAACCTTAATTTACTAGACATAAAAATGGTAAGAAAGTACTCCCTCCCAGCCCTCGTGCTGATGCTTCTTTATTTAAAGTACTGCATAGTATTTTTCAGACTTTATTATGGTTTGATTAAATTGATTTCACCAATGACCTTTTCTTATTTGTCTCCTTATTTATTGAAAAAATGAAAATCAATTCACAATTGCTTTAAAGCAATAAAGACAAAGAGACAGCCAGAAGGTCTGCCTAAAGTCAAGTATATCTTCTTTATTATTATTATTTTTTTACTACTTGGCTTATTTCTTATTTCTTGTAATTTTTTTAGTTTCCTAGGGATTGATGTGCTTCTTTGGGAAAGCTACTTAATTCCTTTAAATTTCAAACTACCAGTCTGAAAAAAAAAACAAACAACAAAAAAATCATTCCATATCAAGCTGATGATGCCTAATTGTGTTTGTGCAACATTTTGAGTTTCTCAGATCAGAACAGTGTGCTTTTCTCACTACTATTCTAATCTTTGTGAGTAAAATCCAGTCATCTTATTCAAGTCTACTTTGAAAACGAATGATTTTCATCACTTCTGTTGTGTGCATAAAGAACTGATCAAAATTATAGAAAACTCAGGTCCAGTACACTGAAAAATAAGATCACTTTAGTTGCTTGAAATGTAATATTATTGTAACAGTAATGGTGAAGACATTTGACAGGTGTAGAGAAGATCAAGCTTCTTTCTGTTTCAAATGATTAATCAGAGAAATTCCTGGAATCTTTAGAGTCGAGTAGCAGTTGCATCCATTTTCAATTACTTGATTTTTTTTTTTTTTAATTTTTTTTTTTTTTAAAGAAATTAGGAACAGAAGCTTCTGGTTCAAACTGAAAGCATATCTCAGTGTGCTTGGAAGTTATCCAAATAGCATCTGCCACACTATTTTGTCTATCCCGAAATGTTTTTCTTTTCATGATAAATTTGTATGGTATGATACAATTAAATGCACTTCCCGTGGAGCATCAAGGAAGTCTGGATGTCTCTTTGAATGACTTTTTCAGACTGTTTTACACCATCATGTCTTCTTGGCATAATATCATATAAGGGATATACAACATTTCACCTATACTTTTTGGTATGTTTCCGCAAATAAATAGTTACTAAAATCACATTTCAGAAGCAAAATTTCAGCATACTGTTTGAAGCTGTAGAGCACTGCTGCCTAGCCATCTTTATAGTATTTCCTTTATTTTATCATTATAATATTTTATCCTTCTATTTTATGTAGCATTCATGTAATGCTTTACATGTCACCCTTGATCATTTGGACAGTGCAAAAGATAATTTTCTCTGCTTCAAGCAACCATGTTTATCTGTTAAAAAGTGGCACCTAAAGGCTTGCAGCCAAAACTTACTAGTTCATCAACACTGGAGATACAGATACCATTTTATTTTCTGTCTGTTGCAATAGTGCCTACTGAAATTAATATACGCAATTGTTCTGGTTTCAGTCGCTTAGAAATGACTCCTGCCTGGGTAGGAAAGATGAGGGCGTTTTTTTTCTCCCCCCCCGCCCCGAAAAAAGGCTAAGTTGTGGTTGCAGGGGCTGCCTGTGCCTTCAGCCGGAGCCAGCGGTGGCCGCCCCTGCAGGAGGGTTTGTCCCAGCACGGGCAGGTCCCTGTCCCCCCGCCGGCCCGCGGGCCCGGCACACAGCATCTGGCAGCCCAGAGCAGGCCAGGCCCAGCTGGGCCAGCGTAACGCTGTTTGTAATGAGAAATCTAAACAGGGAATGGCAGCGAGGCATGACAGGAATGTGTTTCCATTGGAGAAGCCGGTGTAGAGAAAAAGCATAAGCAAAGCCATATCCAGAAGGCCTTTTAGCTGGCCAGGACAGAAGACTGATGTTATTGTACATGGGCTGTCATGCTGCCAGCCCTCCCTCACGGGTTTGTTTTCTCTCATGCTCTCCCTCTCTTTCTCCCTCTCCCTCTCTCCCCTGCCTTCCTCCCGGGGCTGGCTGTTTGCTCAGGTGGACAGTGACACCGTTTGGAACGAGCTGCACTCCGCTGGGGCGGCGCGCATGGCGGTGGGCTGTGTCATCGAGCTGGCGGCCCGCGTGGCCTCCCGGGAGCTGAAGGTGAGGTCCGGGCCACGCCGTGGGTGGGAGAGCTGGGGCGGTGGAACCGGGGGGGTGTGGAGGGAGGCATCGTTCCAGGGGCCGTGGTGGGAGGAGTGCTGGGAGGATGGCCATGAAGGTGTGGCAGCCTGGGCGGCTGGTCCAGGCCTCGCCAGCGCTGCCGTGCCATCCACATGGAGAAGGGGTGGGTCCTTACAGCACAGGTTGCTACAGCCTGGGGTGAAGTTACTCGTTGTATGCACGTGTCTGAAAAGTGGCTGGGGGACTGAAGTGTTTAAAAAAAAAAAAAAAAGTTTTTAATTTTTCAGTCACGTCCATAGTCTCAGATACCACCCAGAGAGAGGAGCGACAAGTAGTGGGAGTGCAGGCAGGGGGAAGAGAGAGGCGGCTGGTGCAGAGAGCCGTGACCCGGAGGTGCCTTTTCTCCCCACTGACTGCCCCACGCTCTTCTCCCTGGCCCCCTTTCCTTTCCTATCTCTGTGCCGCACAATCTGCAAGGCACGAGGTACAAAACCCAAATTATTCCCAGTCTAAACAATTTATAAAAGCTCCAGACCTGACGGACTTTGACATTTTATTTGGTATTTTAACAGCCCTATTTAAAGGTACACCATATGCAGCCGGAGTGCAGGCCTGCCCCAATAAACATTGTTGGAGCTAACATGTCTTCTTAATGAAACTGTTTATTCACTTTCCAGTCCAAATACTAATGGATTAAGTCCTGTTTCCAAAAATCAAGAGAGAAATAAATATTGTTGAATTAGCATTGGATGATTATTTTCAAAATGCAAAAAATCTGTTTGAACTTGAGTGTTTTTTCATGTCGGTCAAAATACATGAGCTATGTATTTGGGAGGGGCACATATGTTTATGTGTATATATACATAGATATAGAATAAATAGATACATAAATGACAGCGTACTCAGGTGAAATTCAGCAGTATACCTCTCACCCAACTGAATGCTGTTACTAATCTTTCATATTCAGACATCAAAAGCCAGATACTACACAAAATGTACTAATTCTTAAATCCAGATCAAGGAGAGGGCACATCATGTGGGATCCTGTTGTGCATCCTTTTTGATGGGTACTTCATCCCTTTTAAGCTTTTTTGGACAGAGTAGGATTCAATACACAACTCACTGTGCTTTTTTCCTGCCCAATGCACCTAATGAAGGTGAAGAAGGATTTTTTAGCTAGTTTTAACCTTTGGCAACTATGGGACATACACCGGCCTCTAAGTCAATATAAAACAAGTTTTGATAAGAATAATGAGATATGTCCTGTGCGCAGCTGATATGCTCAACACCTGCTGCAGAACCTTTGCTGTTTGCCTCTGCACTTTCGTGGTGTCTTTCCATAGCATGCATTTCTGAGTGACTTGCCCTAGATTTGATCCTGCTCTGGCAGGGGGGTTGGACTCAATGATCTCCAGACGTCCGTTCCAATCCCTAACATTCTGTGATTCTGTGATTCTGTGAATGCTTTTGGTTGTTTTTGTATATATGATGAACAGCTGAAGAGAATCAAACCTCAGCCACTCTGAGACCTTGGTTGCTACTGGTTTTACAACAGTCTATAAATAAATATTTTAAATGTATTGCTAGTTAGTAGTTTGCTGTAAAATTATTGTTGACTCTAAATAGAATGTTTGTCTAGAGTGTAAAGAATTGAGCCAGCCTCATGCAACCTCCAGTTGAGATATAGGAAAGGTAATTGTTCAATAGATGTGCCAAGTAGATGGCTTATATCATATCATGAAGAAAACAGGAATGGAAAGGGTTTGCTGTGAAAGAGAATTGTGAATGCTGATGACATTCCTAGTGTTTATGTAACCTGTTCCTGTACTTCCAGCATGAAGCCCAATGACTTACGTGCCACCATACCAACTCTATGAACTAACAATCTGCATGTGGTATTTTTAATTTAAGGTTGTGGAAAGGTTTTTTAAGGCTTGAATGACAGAAGAAAAGCATGCTAGTAGAAGTTCTGGAAATACACTGATCTTGATACTAGCTGTTTTGGCAGAGTCCGCCCGTGTCACTACATCCACGCAAACCTGGGTTTTGCTGGCAAGTTACTCCCAATACCTTCATATGGTAAATGGCATTAGGGGGATTTTTGCAGAGTTTTCTGAGGTTTTCTGCGTGGTGTTCAAGATGACATTTTAGGTAACTAAGATTTTAACACCACAGATCTGTGTGTTCCAATGTACCGTAATCATTAAGCATGTGACTTTTCCATCTTGCTGCCATTTTTCCACTAGAAACATGTATGTTGCATTGATCAGCTGTTTCTTGTATAGGGAAAATGCCAATTCTATACCGTACTTGTGAAGATCTGAGGGGAAGTGACTGAAGCTGACCACTTCCATGTGCATTCATTGAGCAAATATGCATGTGAGGCAACCATTTGTGGCCTGTACTGTGAGCACTGAGTGGGAGGATTAAGCTCTGATGGGAACATGGAATGATCTGCCACAGCTTCAGAATATTTGGATGAAAGAATAATGCCTTCCAAGAATCGTGCATAAGCTTTCACAGCTCTGCAACATGTAAACAGCAAGATGAGAGCAATAGAAAAACATGAAGCAGTTTTTCCCTGGAGGTTTACTGATGTGGATTGCTATCAGATGGTGCACTGTCAATTGGATGTCATCTTAAGAAAAAAGAGTAAATTATGAAACAGGACATACTGACTTGCTATGAAATTCTACAGTTCTCTGAAAAGAGCTGTGTGTCCTGAAGTTCATAGTGGCAGACTTGCAATACTTAGCAAGAGCTTCCCACAGGGCAGTGCTCTAGATTGCAGCAGCGGAGGCAGTGGATTATCTACTCACTGCACTGGATAATCAAAGATGCCTTTATCTGAAATATAACCTCAGAGTAAAACTAACTTGCATAGAGCAGCTCTGAGAAAAGAAGCCTCAAGAATGAGAAACTGAAATAATTCATTTAAAAAGTGCTTTTTTGATATGAGAATTACCAAATTTGTTGGTGTAGGTTGGTATGAGCAGCCCAAATATTTCTTACAGCTTGATTAATCTATCTATCTATCTATCTATCTATCTATCTATCTATCTATCTATCTATTAAAGTCTGACATTGTTTTCTTAAAATTAAAATTAATTTAATAGGTTATTTGTTGTGCATGCAGTTAATTAAAAAAAAACCCAATTATTTACAACACTGAAGACAAATGTATTCACTGCCTAGCTAGAGTGTAGAAACTTACAAACATAAACTGCCCTGTATTGATTAGCATCTGACTTTTAAAGTCCTCTTCAGGAAGGTTGAGACATTTCAGTTTTTATGTTTATTCCATGGTCTCTACTGATATCACTTGCTGTTGCATCCAGTGATAGTAGTAGGTTTCAACTATAGGTTTATGCTGCTAAGAGAGGGTTGAGACTACAAAATTATGAAAGTCTGCAAAACAATTGAGAGATTCACTACAGAGCTGGGCCTGAGTCAAACTCACACTCAAGGCAGACTGAATTTCCTGAGACTGTCAGTCCCATTTCACACAGGTCTCATCTGAGAACAGCAACATTTTGTTCATCTGATTTGGAGAGTGTTCAAAAACTAACCAAGAGTTAAGAGTTCTCTTCACTGTAGTTCAAACCTCTTGTGAGACATCAGGTTTCTTTGATCTCCTTGTCTAATGGGGAAGGCATCAATATGACAGTGCTCAGGATGTAAAGCAATAGGGTTTATTGATACTCTACTACTGCCATAATAGCAAATTACTGTGGTGGAGTTGTTTTTTTTAAATCAAGACAAATTCTCCCTCCTCTGGGGAGTCTTAATCTTGATTTTTTTACTGTGATTACATGAAGTAATCAAAATTAAGGATATGGGGATTTGTTTAATAATAGAATGTGCACTCATTAAGATCAATTTGATACACTTCTGAGATAACATTTAATAGGGAATAAAGAATGACAACACTGAAATATACAGTGTCATAAATGTAATGTTATACTGTGTTGAATGATATGCTTCTCTTTTTTTATCATTGTTTCCTTAAATGATGGATGTCATCTTGGCAATATTACAACAGGAGACTAACCAAAAGATTGCATAAAGGCCACCCTTTTTCAACTATTTATAATTTAGGAAACCTGCTGATTCCTGATGAGGTATTTATGTTATATGGAATGGTTGCCACCGCTCTCCTGTCTAGCTGTTTTTCTGTATCTACCTTTGCTAATTTCTCATTTCCCCAACAGGTTTATAGAGGTGGTTTTTAATAGTCTGCTGGCTGACTTTAAAAGAGTTGAGTATGTGGAACTGGGTGAATATAATTCCACCGCAGTTATTAGCTATATTCAAGAAATAATTGTAACAGATAAGAGAAGTCTTATGATTTATTCCTTAGGGCTTGGGAAGAAATAAAAGTAGTGCCCCGCATATGATTTCTTACATATAGTGTAGATCCTGAACTTGGAAATTATTCTCTACCCTCCACCTAATGATAGTACCTTGAGAAACAGGGCCCTAGAAGATCTGCATCTGCAGAGTCTTTTCTGGAAGTGTCTTCTAAGGATCTTCTTCCTCTCTCACACTGCCACAGGAAAATAGAAATCACAGAATCATATTATCAGTTCTTTTAATGGTTGTTTTATTGTGTGCTATTTTTGAACATTATACATGTATTAACTTCTTTTTGATAATAAATTGTACATTTCTCTGGCTGTCCCTTAATATTTTGCAATTGACTAGCAGGAAAAAAATTACCAATGAATAATATAACTTTAAAAGAGTGTATCTAATAAGAACCTATTGTAGCTATGGGAGATGACTTTCCATGATAATTGGCAACTCACTGCCAGAGCAGATCGTAGAACTACTGAAAATCCACATTTGTGAAAAAGTTTCCTTCAGCCTCAAATAACCCCATTCAATACTGTTATAAGCTGGAATTAATTTTTTTTATGTATAGTACCCATAATAGGGATTAATGTCTAGTTTATTTTGCATATCCTTAAAATATGTTAACTTTGGTAATGGCAGCACTATTTTCTGAGATAGAAATATGCAAGCACTGTATATTTTAAATTTGAAACAGAAGAGACCTACACATTAATTATCAAAAGCTGGTAGGATTTGTATAATTATTCCCTCTTTTAAAAACAAGTTTTAATGAATTATTGCAAAAGAATACTCAAGAAAAAAGGCACATAAGTTAAAAGCATGATCTGAGACTTTCTTGAACATCCACTTCAGCTGAACTGAGTGCAAGCCAAGTACAAGCCCTTTCTTTACCTTATCATGTATGTGTATATCATGTGTGTGTACATGTGCTCACACAGACATTTGTAAAGTAGCCCTGTTGGTAGTCAGGGGTCATTTAACAGAATGAAAGCAATTGAAATTAGTTTCCTTAGAACCAGAATCTGATATGTTCCTGGGATGGTTCTTTCCAATATGTCAGGTGGCATCAACACCAAAATAGACCTCCTGAGTTTGGTCATTGATACTCTGATGTCTTTGTATATAATCTGTGGATAATTTACATTGAACTTGAAATTGTCATTCTAAATGGGCTTGGTTAATACTGTTCTCTAGGCCTTTTTCACACAGAGCTATGGAGGAATCATTGTACCATAAGTTGTACTAATCTATTGAAAAAGCAGAATTAGCTTAATCACCCCACTCTACCACTGAGGCTCTTAGTTTTCTAGTCTAAAAGTATTCTGTATAAAAATTAGTCATCTTTCACAGATCTACTGCTCTGTTTTCTGAAAAGAAAAACTAAAATTAACTATCTTACTAAGGACATAATAAATAAAAAGAGCTGAAAACCAGTGTTTCCCTAGTTCCACAGTGTCTTCCCTCCAGTAATCTTCAGGCTAGCAAGTTTCCATACCTCTCTGAACAACCCCATGAAGCTGCTCTGGTTATCTACAAATGTCCTCTTTCCTGGGAAGTGCCCTGTGCTCAGCTGCCTCCTGGGCAGTACTTCTGCGGGCTCTGCACTACCCTTATTTCTACATCCCTGTTGCACTCTGTGCCCTAAAACACACTGTGTCTGCCTTAAAAAAAAATTACTGAGTGGTGTGTGGCAGCCGCAAAAAGAGGAATTTTTTTCCACACCTAGATGTACATTTTAACAATGCATAATATATAAGAAACAATAATGAAAGCTTATTTTGCTGGTGTTAAATACATCAATCAAAGTTACCAATTAATTATCTTAGACAGTAATTTGTATTCTTCACTTTTACAAAGTTACAAAATTACAAAAATTTTATGTGGAACCATCTCTTAGATACTTTATCCCAGTAATTATGGTTATATTTATATCTGAATGACTGTTATTATTTCATATAGCAGTACAACTTTAATTATATGTGTGGTACGTAGCTTATCTCCATGACCACTCTGTTCTTAAAACTCTTTGTCTGCTTTCTTTCCCAATAAAGTTAATGCTAGTTGTGGTTAAACAGGTCATCACACTTGTATGTAAGTTAGCCAGCAAATACCAACTTTTCATGTATATTTTCTGGTGCTATCTTTTAAGACCTTCAGGAAAGCAGACAGAAAACTCTTTGTTTCCATCACAGAGTTAAACATTTAATGTCATTTTCTGTGTTCTTGGCCTCTACTAGCTTCCTCTGCAAGACAAAATGGTATTCCCTCATGTCCATTACTGTTTTCTTGGCACATCTACGTGCTACTAATACTGCTCTGTTAAATCATGAGTTCTTGTTCGTTGCATTCGTAGACCCCCAGGGCCAGATACTGGCTCCTGCTCTGGCAGTATGAATAGCTTGTAAAATTGTCCTAAACAGGTACATGAGGATTGCCTCAGCCTTACACTGCTCTTTGCTTACACTCCCTGCTGGATGGCATAACTTGGGAACATGTTACAGCAGAAGTGAATCTGGTAAGACTGTGGTTATCTTTCTCAGTGTACCAGTTGCGAGGGGATTGTTGTAGGCAGCTGAGACTTAAAGCAGGCCTGATGTTCATTATTGTAGGAGTTAACTAAGCTAGAGATAGCAGGGTTAAAGATGGCACTAAGGCCACTTCAGGGGTTACACCCTGGCAGAGGCACTGTATGGAGCACCTTTTACATTTAAAGAAGTAGGTTCTTGTATTACTTTGTAAGAACACAAAGCTCTATATATATTTAAGAGATAAAGAATATCAGTTCTGACAGGAGGAATGGATAAATTTCTGCATAATAATGAAAGAAGCTTCTACAAAGAAATGTAGCGCTAGCTTCAGTGATTTGCTTCTCATTCTGAAGCCCGTGCACATTGAAACAAATATAAAACAAGTGCATGTCCAAGAACGCCATGTTTAAGCACTGCCAATTTTAAGAGCTAAGAGCTAGATAGCTTAGGGGATTTAGACTTGTAGAAAACAGAAAATCTAATGCTTGACTTTAGGTGGATGTTGAGCTTCAAGTGTGGAATCCAGACTGTGAGTTAGGTACCTGGCCTCCTTATGAAGTACACACAGGTTACTGAGGAAGCTGTCATCCTCACAGTAAAAGAGCATATTCTTATGTTCAGATGGAGCCTACACAGTTTCAGTTTGTACCTTTTGACTCTTGAATAGTTGGAATAGATAGTATTGCTCTTCCATAAAGGGATTTACAACTTAAAATACAAAAAATACTTCTATTTCTTATCTTTTTCACTGGAAGGAATAAATTTGTAACAGCTCCATCTAAAGCACTCTTACCTTAAACCTGAGATTCAGTGGTGCTGTTTTGTCCTCTGTTGAAGGACTGCTATTCTGCAGGAAATAATTACAAATTCATAACTTTGAATAAGAACTGAGGAAGAGCATGGCTCTAAACCTATTATTCTAAAAGCTACCTGTCTCATATCAGCAATCTAAATATACAAACAGGTACCAGAAGAATATTTACAAATTCATTCCCATGCTCAAGAAGGTGTTGAACCTAAGATTTCTGTAGCTTCAGTAAGTGCTCTTGGGAGTGCCTGCTGGGGTTCATCGTTCTTTCTTGTATGGCACTGGCTTTTCTTGGAGTTAACAAAAATCAGATGATTTTGCTAGACCAGGCCGAAGATACCCAAGCGTGATACAGCCCAACACCCTAAACCAACACACTACAGAAAGGAATCAACTGTACTACCAAAGACTAGAAAGTTGCAGTAGGATATACACCACTGTTCTTTGGAAATCAAGCATACAGCTACCTGTTGGGCATCATGAAAGAAGAGAATACTTAGCCTACTGTGCAAAAGGACTTAGTTTTCATTAAAGATCCAACTATGTGAGTATATCTGCAATGGATCTTCTTTGTAAACTGGGTTTGGGCAGACTTGGTTCTTCAATATGCATAGATTTTAGAATATTAGAATATCTCTGTTCAGGCTTTACTCTTTAGCCTCAAATCTAATTAAACGTAATAATATAATGGCTCAGACATGAATCCTTTTTCTAATGTTAATGTCTGTCAGTCAATTTAATGTTCTGTCTACACATAAAGGTGTCTGTATCCTAGTATAAATACGGCTTTGTACAAAAATGCTTTGAATTTATGTGTGTTGGCTTCATGTTCAACATATTACTCTGTGTTAGTCTTTCTATCTTTAAAGCAGATTTTTTCCTTTCTGTCTAGTGTTCTGACCTGACTGTCTGGTATTTAAATATTGCCTAAATAAATGAATTCATGTTCCGTTGTGCTAACGTACACTGCGTTCATACAAAGTTTTAAAGTAGGAGAAATGAAATGTTTTATCAATGTCACAAAAGTTGCTGTTAATACTGTATGTTAAAAAGTTTTCAGTGTTTGATAAAATTTTGTTACATTACATGCTTTTTCAATATAACATATTTTTTATGCATAAAATATATAAATCAATATAACATGTTTTTTTAAAAAAGAAAATTTTGCACCTGAATACTTAATTTCTTGTAATGTAAAAGTCACAGCACTGACATGAATGACCTGCATGGTCATGGAGAACTGTAATTGTTAACTTATACTCTGACAGCAAAAATTAACTTGCTATAACAAAACCGGGCTTCCCAACAGTCTTGTCAAAGTATAGGAACAGAAAAGGGAAGCCTATACAGTAACTGTCATGTTGTCAAAAACAGCAGTGTTGATTTTTTTTCTGTCTCTATGAAATCCTCTCAGAGATAATAATCTTAATTCTATTGATCTTTTGGGAATGCTGATAAATATAGATGGTAATGAGCTGTGAGCTGAGCAGGGGCAGCTGTAAGTCGTGCATGGGCTTTTTCCAAATTCTTACAAGTATTGAGAGAATGAAGTACCAGTAGCATGATGCTGTCACTCTAGTAATACCTTCTTCTCTGAGTCTTTTTACTTCACTATCTGTACATTCCTCAGCATACCCGTACTTTGCTTCCTCAAGTGAATTATTCACAGAATGATTCTCTAAGTCATATTTTCTGTGAAAAGGAAATGTCAAAAAAAAACCCTCACAAGGATAAGGAGTAGAGTTTTAGCTTAGTTTGTAAGGCTGGTTTATTTCTGAAGATTAGTGAGGTCCACAAGGCCTTTTTTGATGGTTTGGTTGATCTGCAGGCAATTTATATTCCACTTCCAGGAATACCTGCCTAAATATCAGGATATATATTTGTTCTGTCTATAATTTTGGGGGTTTGGGTGGGTTGTTTGTTTGGGTTTTTTTGCTTTTTAATGTGGCCATTTAATGCAAAATAAGGCAGGATGTCAAATCCCCCAGATTCTTTAAATGGTAGCCAGAAGAAACACTCTCACAGATGTACTCCGTTTGCATTATAGTGTAAGTTTGCCGTAGTCTTATAGAACTTTACCACACTCACCAAAACTTTGCAGATGGCTGCTTAAATTATATTCAGCAGCAAATTATACGAGATAGCCTGGTAATATTTGCTAATAATAAATGCCAGTGAAACAACATAGGTAGATAATTGCACAGGTACACACATAGGATTGTAAATAAACAGATTTCTTAGGCACCAAGGTAACTCTATTCACTGCCATGTTGTTCTTCCTTATTTACACCAGTGTGAGTGGAAACTCAGTGATTATTGTGTCTGAGATGAATAAAGGCTGAAACCTTGACATTTAACTACCTTAAGTATATCAAACTGGACTACTTTAATACTGATTATTAAAATATATAAATATTCCAGCCTTTTTCTTCTTCTCCCCTCCTCTCTGAAAGTATGATGTTTGGTTGGTTTGACAGCCATACATATGGTATTTGTGTGAGGCTGCTTGATAATACAAATTTTGCTCATATACTCATGCATGGATTATAATTTCTAATCGTTTATATATGTGTTGATTGCCATTAATTTGATGTCAAATATATAGCTCAATAGTTGAAATAAAGAGTAAATTTGATTAAGTAATGGTGTTAGTCCTGGGTCTGACTATTTTTAGAGAAATTTGTTGTGATACACACCCATATGAGACACTACTTTTAAAATACATAATCAGACTTTCTCAACAGAGCTACTTTGTCAGTACTTCTACATTTTATTTTCCCTTTACCTTACTCACATTGGAAGGAAGGAAACTTCATTTTTCTTTCATCTTCGGTGACTTTAGAGGCAAAAATGTGCTTGTTCATCACTGAACCTAGTGCTGTATTTTATGAAATTTATGTACAATTCCAAAAAGTGTGTTAGAAACTGACTTCAGGGAATCTATTAAACTTGCGAGTGTGGCAAGTTCCCAAGTTTAATGTATAGCTTGCAGAAAAAGGAGATGTTAATTGTAATTCTTTTTCTACTCTTAGGAATGACACATGAGTGTATGTCTGAATTTATCATTTAGTCCATAGGGAAGGTAGGATCAATACTGACTAATAAGGTAAAACATATACCTCGAGCTACTTTTATTTTGAAGCATCTCAAGCTGGAGAAATGTAACATTGCATGAATTTAGATCAAGAATGGATCAGGGATCTCTGCTTCTTTTTAAATGTGAATTCTAGGCATCAGAATGGATAACAACGACTTTCTTATCCTGCCTTTTTCCTCCTCTTTAGATCACATTATGTGTGTATGTATGTATGTGCATGTGTATATTTATAGAAGTTTTTATGCCACTGTTCTCAAATATATTATTTCTGGCAGTGCTTTGAAAGGGTGATTGGAAGAAAAAGCGCTCAAGAGCCTCTAATAGATTTCAGTCCAGTCTGCCTGCTACTCTGTTTTGCACTGAGTCAAGTATTTTTTTAAGCTGATAATTGAAAACCTATCTTGTTCTTACAGAATGGTTTTGCTGTTGTAAGGCCCCCAGGCCATCATGCTGAAGAATCAACAGCCATGTAAGTACCAGGGAATATTGCCCATCTCGGAGCACTAAGGTTACTGGCAATCACCTGCGTTGTGCATGTCTCTGAAGAACTGTAATTGTTAGCAGATGACTGAAAAGTCTTTCTAGGTACTCCCAGAAGCCGATTTATGGCCTCAGAGATCATATAGCATTTTTTAAAATGCTCTGAACATTATTTATAGCTGTTTTCCTGACTGATTTGCTTTCTTATTTCGGTTCTTCTCTGTTCCACAGGGGATTCTGCTTTTTTAATTCGATTGCAATTACTGCCAAGTACTTGAGAGACAAGCTAAATATAGGCAAGATATTGATTGTGGATCTGGTATGTATTCTTGGCAAGCATTGTACATTCAGTGCATCTAGATAAAAGATAATTAATTTGTATTTATATGTCAGACTTTCCTGCTTTTAATATGTACAAGTTATAAAGGTGTGCATTTCCTCTGATTTTGGGAACTCATTAAAGCCAGGATGGCAGTACTGAACCCATAAACATCTATGTTTCACTTTAATGGTGTTAACTGCAATTTAATGAGAAGAAGGCACAGATCAGGGCAACTTTTATGGTCCTTAAATGAATTGATACTTCCACCATTAAAGTAACCCAAGTTTACTTTTCCCT
>NW_009952801.1:6586924-6598758 GCF_000747805.2 Chaetura pelagica
CCTACAGAATACAAACTTTAAATAGTCAGATGTGCTTTAAAGAATGTTGTTGCTTTGGCAACCAAATTGGCCACTTCCCTCAGCTAGCAATGATTCGACTTGTGTAACTTCGATATTATTAAACAAATCAACAGGTCATTCCCTCTAAGAAGTTTTCGAGTCATGTATGCCAGCTTTTGATGGCTCCCTGAAGGAAAGCTATGTGATTAAAAATACACTTAATTCAATATGTCTTGTATTTTAATAGAAGGCAATCTTACACAATACTTTATATGTTTAACAAATGGATTATTTAAATGCAAATGGCATTTGGCATGTTGTCTATATTCTTTTCATGAATAATGAATTGGAGCTCTGCCTTACACTTAAAGGATCAGCCCAATGCACAGCCCAAGGAAAGTTGAATGCTGATTTATGAGCACCATTTTTGTTTTCCTACAGTTCATGAGGAGGTGTAATAGGGTGTCTGACAAAGCATACACAGGAAATGAACCCTGGCATCAAAACCTAACCTGTTACATCTGCACTTAATTAATTTTTGCAGGTGATAAAAGATTTAAAGACAAAATATGTTAAAGGGTTTTTGAAGTGCAGGGCTTAATAGTCTAAATCTTGTTCATATCTGCACTCATAATTAAATCTTATTGTGAAGTCATGGCCTTACCATCTAGCACTTTTGTTCAGTTAAATATGCGTACTGACTGTTGAAGAGAAGCAGAGAAAGGGGGAGTGCGGGAGAAGGAAGGGCAAGTGAAAAATGAGTGATAGAATGGCTATATGGGTAGGTTAGATATTCTTAGAATGTTTCAAAAATATTTCTAAGTGTCCTACTATTACTTAGGAACATAATTATAAACTTCAAGAAACCAGACTTTTTGAAAAAGTCCCTTCCACTGTATGTTGTATCTGTTTGCTGATTTGAATCTTACAGTTGAGTTTTACTGCTGTAAATGTAAGCCAAAAGTGAACTCAGTGTTTATTCTTGTTATTTTAATGAGAAAAACCTATTCAAAGTTTGCTTTTGTGAACGTTTTTAAGACTTTTAGACTGTAAGTGTTACATTCACTTTGTTGGGAAAAGAAATCACTTCCATTTGACTCACTCAGCCAATAAGCACTTCAGTTTAAGTTTTGCAAGGCAAGGTTAAATGTGCAAATCGTTACCTGTGCAAATGATTACCTGTGAAGCTGCTATCCTCACCCAGGAAAGCAGATGGAGAATGCTCAGCCTCTCTCTGACTCTATGCCATTGGCCAGAGCAACCCAGCTGGTGAAAAGGGAGAAATATATGGCTAACACAGATTACTTCATTCCTGGAGCAGTTACAGTCCAGTCCCCACTCTACTCCATGATCAGTGCAACAATGTACAAAATTTCATATGGAAAGTTTCCTATGGATAAATCACAATCCAAACTGAATTAATTAACAAGTTAATAGTGATGCCTTTATTTTCACTAACTGAGAGTGTTAGGCATCTGAAAGAAAGAATGGAATTACAGTTGTGAGACTTGAAATCAACCTTTAAGGCTGTATTTTGATAGTGACTAGCACAGCAGGACCCCGTGCTTGTTGGCAGCTATACATGTTACTGTAATGCAAATGTTAAGAAGTAATATTTGGTCCCACACATTAAAACGTACTCTAGTTACAAATCTTGTGTAATCTTAATAGCCTCTACATGTTTACATATATAAATTCTTATTTTTTTAATTTTTGATTTTTCCTTCTTTTTTCTTACACCTAAAAAAAGGCCTGTCATTTTTTCTTTTCTCATTCCATGAATTGAATAAATCTTCCTTTTGAACTGATTTATATACCCTGAATACATTTGATCTACTAAGGACAAAATATGAACACATTTCCCACATGGTAACATCCGCAGTCTTAAACAACACATTCCTTTGTCTAACCAGGGAAGTTACTGCTCTTCAAGACAGAGTAACCCTTGGTGTAATTTGAGTTTAGACAAGAAAGCTAGCTTTGAGATTTGAATAATAATAATTAAAATAAAAAGAGCTCTGTGTGCCCATTTAATATTTTTCCTTCTTATTTGAAATCTGTTACAGTAAGAGTATACCTAAAGCCCCAAATATAAGTGGAAATGAAAGACTAATTAAAATCACAAAATGAAGTCCTATTATGGTTTTAGTCATAGTCTCTGCAGATACCTGTATTTGGCCAACATAGCTTCTCAGGTTGTTGTTGGAATACTTCTTCCAAGGTCATCCATACTTGCATGCATGTTTGCATGATCTGGGTCTGTTTTGGAGTAAATACAATTTTTTTTGCACTTGAATACTGGATGGGATTGTGGGTTAGTCTGCATGCCAGATTTTGCTTCATTTGCCAGTTAGAGCCCTCTAACCCTATGCTGGCTGCCTTCAAATCTCCAACACCCTCACACCATGGTGTGCTCTCTTGCACCTTCAACATGTGTTACATTTAACCTTGGCATTAAGTCACAGTTGGGCTGTAACTTCATCCTCATGTTGTTTCAAGTTCTTTCAACTGAGAAAAAGTAACCGTTATAATATTACCTCTCAGAGGTCCCAGAGGAGGTCCAAGTCAAGCACAATGCAGTACAAGTAAGACTCAATCAATGTAAAGAGTTCTGAACAATGTGTGTGAAAGTCATGGGCTGGCATAGAGCGCAAGACATGGGCAGGGGTTGCTGTGCCATTGGCAATGTACACCTAGCTTGAACCTTCCTGGAGTCTAGGCATCCTGAGGAAAATGTGACCACTGTTTTTGTGATCCTAAATTCTGTTCAGACCTCATAATATTTGTAAAATCAATGCACTCCAGGTGATATTGTTGCCATTCAGTAGACTTTGTCCCCCTTCTGAATTATCTAAATCAGAAATTTCCAAGGAGTGGAGAGTCAATGATACCTATAATTTTCAGCAATGA
The DNA here is from genome assembly GCF_000747805.2 of Chaetura pelagica. Taxonomy (NCBI): domain Eukaryota; kingdom Metazoa; phylum Chordata; class Aves; order Apodiformes; family Apodidae; genus Chaetura; species Chaetura pelagica. The sequence continues at coordinate 6,589,835 of NW_009952801.1, forward strand.
TATCTATAATTTTTCAGCATCTCACAAACGCCAGTGGAGAAACTTAAAAAAAGACTCAGTTTTCTTTTACCGAAAGGCAAGTGGATTTTCTCTTTTCTCTTGTAAAATTTTGGGTGTGTCTAACCACACAGAACAATTGTAGAACTGTGAAAAGAAACACTTTAAAAAGAGGGAAAGTCCACACAGTTCGCTTTTGTAATAAAAATATACTGTCAGCATTTTTTTCCCAATATTTTATTTAATGACAGAATTTCTTTTCACTGGCGTTATATAATGTTTGAAATATGGAGACTGGCCAAGGTCACTCCTTGATTGTGGAAGGCACCATCCTATCTGCCAGATGATTTAATAGCTAATGAGATCATATTCCTATGTCTTCAACTGTTGCCGTCATGATTTTGCAAAAATGAAGTATGAAGTCCTTTCTGCATCTGGCATCTCTTTTGATGTGGATCTAACTGCTGAGGGACTGCTAACTGAACTGAATGTTTCAAGAAAGCCAATTTACTCAGCTGGTCACAGAGCCTTTGACCTCAATAGTGGAACTTGGCAAATCAATGAATACACTTATGTTTAGTGTTCTGTCAAGTATTGTGAAAAACCTCTGTAAACCATAGATCCTTCTGCAAAATACTAGTTTGTAGTTTAAACATTAGTCTTTCTTCAGAGGCCAATGAGGCTAGTTAATTAAGCCTGAGGGGTTATGAACTGTTGGCAGTTAATAAGTCATAAAATTCCTCCATAAAACAGGATGCTAGATTCCATCACTGAGGCAAGGAGTACAAAGAGCCGGTGTATAAATATCTAATTGTACAAAAGGACTGGGATTTCTCAATGACTGCTCATCTGGAGTCTCCAGGGCAAGCTCGCTATGGTTTCCTGATTTTTAGAAGCCAGTTTAAAAAATGAGTGCATTAAAGAGTAATTTGCCTGAAAGTTCAGGAAGTATGGGGTGGTGAAGGGAGGGGGAAAGGGAAAGACAAAAGGAGGGCAAGGGAGAGAGAGAGAGAAACAGAGAGGGGGTGGGGGGGGTGGGTAAAAGAAAGCAGAACTGAGCTCTGTACACTGACTTGGACATTATTACATTTGTCATCTGTTTTCTTTCTCCTTTAGGATGTTCACCATGGCAACGGTACACAGCAGGCTTTTTATGCTGACCCCAGTATCCTGTATGTTTCCCTCCATCGCTATGATGAAGGCAACTTCTTCCCTGGCAGTGGAGCCCCAAATGAGGTTAGGTTTATTTCTTTAGAGCCCGCTTTTTATTTGTATCTTCCAGGTAATTGCATTGCATGATTACCCCTAATTTTCTTGTCCTTCTCTGGTTCTTTAAATTACACCAGATTACCAAATTGTCCACTGGGAGCAGGGGACCAGTGGAGAACAAGTGCATAACCCAGAGCAGTCCTTGTCAAACAAGGCTGGGCTGATCTGACATGTTGTTTGATGTTTGTTTCTAAAGCACAGAAGACTTTTTTTTTTTTCCCCCCTCTCTCTTTTCCTCCTCCCCTTTCCTCCTCTTCACTCCTTTTGGCATTTTGTTCTTATTTTTCAGGTTGGAAGTGGCCTTGGTGAAGGATATAATATAAATATTGCTTGGACAGGTGGCTTGGATCCTCCTATGGGCGATGTTGAGTATCTCACAGCATTCAGGTTGGTACCTTTTTCTTTTAAAGTTATGAAAATTGGTTGTAGAACATAAGCACATGAATAAGAAGTAATGCAATCTTGAGAGACAGGAGAATGACCCATGGTGAAACTAACTTAATCCTGGTATCCCAGCATACAAAAGCCTAGTAAATAATAAAAGTGGATAATTTATTTTTTATGATCACCCACTCAGAATTAACAACAACAACAACAAAAAGTCTAATGATTCAATCACTAACTCATTTTGTCATTATTATAACATCCAGTAAAATGACTTTAAGCCTGCCAGCTTTTCTACCTACAATATTTAAATGTAAACGTTTATACCAGGCAGAAGAATATTACTGTTTATGTTCCTGTTGACTGCAGTTAAATGCAAGTAAAGGAGATAGAAAGCAATATAAAGTATGGTCCAAATCCAGATTCCCTCATTCACTTGTAAGTCTGTAATGATGCTCACAAATTTAACCAACTGTTTTTTTCTATAAATTGCAGTAAAGTGTTATTTACTTTAAAGTCAATGATTATGAAACGCCTTAGTAAGAATGACAGGTAATATTTCATGCATTTCTCTTTGCTTTCAATAGCTTATTCTAAATGAAATTTTGTTATTTCATAGGTGATGCTTCATAAAATTTAGTCTTATTTTCATAGGACCAGAGGATATAAAACCAGTTTAAAACACATTGTTTTAGACTTTCAGTAGTCTTGTCTTACATACATAATTTCCTTTCACTGTAATACAGTCAAGTGGAAGGGTTTAGTGGGCACTCACCTTTCAAGACTGGGCAAACGCTATGTGTTTGAAAAGACATTTCATTTAGGAGAATATGCAAGAAAGACAATGAGACAACTAGTGTGTATCTCCAATGACTTTCAAGACTTCAGTTTGAATCAGTCCATTTACTTTTTATAGCTTTTGATTATATTCTACTGAAAATATATCATCAAAAGTATAATTGTATTTTATTTTATTTTCTGAAGCACTCCTGTGGAGTCCATAAATTAATATGCAGAGGATCTGATAAATAACACAACTGAATTCTAAGTCTACGCCCTAGACACAGAAATAGCTTTATGTATTGAGAATACAGCATTATTATTATCATCGTGGAAAAGGTCTTAATGTTCTTGACAAAACTGGCCAATATTTAAAAATATTGCCACAAACAGTGTGTGGCAAGTTCCAGATTTTCTACACCTTAGTATTTCCTCAAGCTCTTTCCAATATCTGTCTTACTCTTTGATGAGATTTCATGGAAATTGGAGAACTGGATGTTTCAAATAATTGGCATTAGTGTCTGATAATAACATATCTGGTATGATCATGCCAAAATTCTTGGTTTGGATCCAACCTGTCCCAGTAATTATATAAGGCCATGGAGAATGGTGGTCCCTGCTAGTTGAACAGAAGACACATAACTGAGACTGCACCCAGAATTGTTACTCCTGCTATCCCAACAGCAAATACCTGGGCTTAATAATACCTGTTCAAATACCTACTTTGCAGTTGTAGTGTAAAGTGCACTAGCAAACAGTTTGGAGTGGCTAGTGTTGCTGCCGCACCTATTGCTCTACTTCAGAGTTAGAGGGAATTTCAATCTCTGTGCCTGAGCAAAACAGCACTATTCAGAAACATAAAATACATGTAAGCTACTGCACACTGACTAATTATTTGCAGACATACGCCTAAAATAAGTCCTTAATGATATATATATATGTGTAGTGCATATAAATTCAAAGTAAAGTTTAGGATCTCCCTTAAAATAATTGTTGATGGTGCAAAATGTATTGCTGTTATTTTAAATACATCTACATAACTTCATGATTAATTTTGTAATTAATGTGAAGGTTGTATCTTGTGTTAAATAGTTAATAGGTTTTTATTTTTTTATTTATTAAATTTTTAGGAATTCAATTTTGTTGACTGATTACAATAGTTACTGCTATTTTCCTTTTCTCCAAAAGACTAGGAATGACAGGAAATATTTGTCTACATCCTGTGCCCCTCTGTAGTGCTTTTCTCTTCATACCTCCTCTCCAGCAGACAGGGCGGTTATGCAGTGCCCAGTGAAGGCAAGAGAGGTTGTTGGCAAAGGTCCTCTCCAAAGTAACTAAGGTCTGAATAGCATATGGGTGGAGCCTATCTGGAGAGAAGCCAAAGCCTAGTGATTTCTGAGGCCTTGAGAGCCTAATCCTTTGAGTTCCTAGGAGCCAAGACATTTGCATTAAAATGGTCTGAATTTCTCTAGGGGCTACACATAACAGCCACTTTCTCACCAGCAGAGTCTAGAACTTCTGAGAATTGCACCAAGCACATATTTGAACTGTCAGCAACCATGACACTACGTAGCTCGTTATGCTTGACTCACTGTCGAATTTCACAGCAGAGATCCTTCTGAATGATAATGTCCACAGAATTTGAGACCAACATTTTTTTCTGCCTCCAAACTGTCTGATGAAAATACAACTATTTCTTCAGGAAAAAGCAACTTTTGTATGTAAAAAAGCAGAAAAGTTGAAGATGAGTTAGAGGCATAGCACAGAATAATCACTTCAAAGGCATGTTGAGTGGATGGCTCAAGTGGGACTCTAGTGGGAAACAGGAAAACTTATGGTGTTGGTTTTTGTCTACCATTTTGATTTCAGTGCTACATGAAAAGTCTTTGTTGCATTCTTAAACTAACTCCTTCTAGTGCAAAGTCAAATATAATGGCCATTACATGTTTGAAGATGAAGACTCCTGCTTCATATGCTTTCCATTCTATTTCTTTTCCATCTCTACTAAGAAAATATATTTGCTGATGTTAACTACAAGGAGGTAGTAAGAAATGTACAGGAGAGGTTTCTGTGCAATGAAAAAGAAGCCCAGTAATCGAATCACTATACATTTTCATGTTGACAGAAATATTTTGTTTGCTGGATGTTTCTCATAGTTAAGCAACTGATCTAGCTATGGAAATCCTTGAAAGAATGTCCTTTTTCTATAGGACAGGCATCTTCTTTTGTCCTACGATAAATAAAAGCACTGCTCTTTTCCATTATTTTTAAGGCCTGATGTATCTTTGCCTCTAGAGAGTTTTGTTTCATCATTTTTCTCTACCTATTCAGGTTAAATATGGTCTAATCTCTTTATAAACAGTAGAAGATGGTGGCTATTTTTGAAAAAGGATGATTCTACACTCAGGTTTATGAGGATGTAATCTCCTTTCTTTTGCCAAGAGCTATATAAAAAAAATAAGAGCAATAGTCAGCTACTAATGGTCAAATAATTATTTTCATAAGCTCCACATTTTACCAGGTGTGCTTAGTAAAGGAGGCAGCAGACAAAGGCTCAGGCCTGTGTTGTACCATGCATACATGTATATGTGTGTACTTGGAGTTTACAGAGGGTAGGAGAGATGTGTTTCCATAGAGGACAATATAGAAGACGCAGGAGGCAGTGGAAAAAAATGTGTTTAGGAAAAGGAGAGAGAAGCAAGAGACAGAAGGAAACTGAGGTGTGCCTTCCAACCACTTCTCACTACTTTATTCGACAAAGGAGCTGTAAGTTTAGGTTAAACAGCCAGTATGCTCTTGCTGCTTTGCTCTACTCCAGAGTAGCATAAAACAGCCACAGCATATCAATGAACCTGGCCATAAAAGATTACATAAAATGTGTGTGTGTGTTTCTTGGAATGATTAGAACTAGCTCATGAAAATATTACCTTTGAGACAAGCTTTTAGCAGTCACATGTATGATTTAAATTTAAGAAAGCAAGCAAATTCAAAAGACATAGGTGACATGAAGACAGAACTGAAGATTAACTATATCCACAATTTAATTTCATATGCATAAAAATGTATAATTGTTTTTTTAATAAATAAAATTAAAAATTAATAATTAATAAAAAATAATCATACTTGAAACCACATAAAAATGAAATAAAATGAAGGTGTGCAGCAGAAAATCTTCACTCTGTCTTACTGATCCCAGTTCTTGTTTTTGGAGAAAATAAATGTTTAAAACTTTCTCTATTCTAGTCTCTGATCAAAAGTGTTAGCAAAGATTCATTGTAGTCTTGTGGTCTTATAGAGCATAGGTAATGTTGAGAGACTACATTGGTGTATACCAACCTTTATTTTTGTATTTCCTAATCTAATGACATTTAATTTTGACGTTTCATATAAAAAACTTTGTAAATGCATTTTTGTTGTTTTTCAAATAAATTCCCCTTATAAACTCTGTTTAAGCATAGGTACTGGCTATTATTTTTTTTGTCTTTTCAAGTTACAATTTCATGTATAAACCCTAAAAAGAAAAATCAGTGGAAATATTGCTTTGTTTTCTTTATGCTTTTTCATATAAATATGGATAGATAGTGCGTATTTCTCGATCGTGATTGAATTTTCCATTATATTTTACTTTTTAAACTTTTTGTTCATTAAGCAATTGGATATAACAACATTAATGAGTTTTTTTTTTGTACCCTCTTGGTATTAGTTTCACGGTCTTAAGTAAACATGTCTGAAAAACAGAAATTCTTTGCTTTAGCTCAAATCACTGTTCTTCCATTTTCATTAAACATCCATTTGTTCATATACTACATGTGCAGATGAAATGGTCATTCTTGCGTATCCATAGTTACTATTTTAAATGCCTTTGCATCATCTGTGTCATGTCCTGTCCTAATTTTTTTCTCTTAAAATACAGTATTTCTGGTCTTCTTGATCTCTCTTCATGTAAAAATTTATCTAGTAGCCAAATCACTTTATTCGCTCATCTCTAAAGCTCTCCTATTTTCTAGAAATGAGCTAAATACACCACATGAGGGCGAACCATCAATTTGTATTATTTTGAATATTATGGCTTTCTTTGACATCACTGTTCTGCAATATTGTGTAGCTCTCTGAGTAGAAACCTTGGTTTCTAACAAATGTAACAAAAGTGTGTAGGAGACAAACCCCAATATTTTTCCTAGCTGTACCTTACTATTTCCAATGAGACAAAGCACAATGATATATTGTGATAATGTTTGGTAAATTCCACTAAAAATAACTTTTGAGAAAAAAAAGTTCTTTTAAACAATAATTCTAAATACTCATAACTTAATACGATTGTTTTATGGCTGCAATATCCAGAAATGATGCTGAGGCTGTGTTATGATAGACCAGGTCAAAAAAATATGGTAAGACCTGGTTTCTGGTTCAAACATGAAAAGATGAAAAGACACAAATGTGTGGCAGAGGAAATAAAAAAGACAAGTTAGCTGCTCAGACTCATAATTCAATAAAGAGCAAGTAGTAGGCAGAACTAACATCTTCAGAATTTTAATCTATTTTGTTATCAGTGAACTCCATTGGCAAAAGCCTCAGACTTGCAAGATGCCATGTTTACCTTTAGTAATGGAAATAAATTACTTATTTATCAATATTTTACATTACAGTAACTGGTAAAGATTATCCCAGCTATTGTTACCTCTCTTGTCTGTTTGCTGACAGCAATGTGTTCAGTATTTCACTGTGTGAAGAAGGCAGAATCTCTGAGCCATATGCATGAGACACAGATAATTATTTAGCCAAATGTAGCTCGATGTTCTTGAGAGTGCTAATTATCTGCAATCCACCTGCATTGTCATGGGCATAGTACTACTTTCATGAAGAAAAATGTAGCTGAACAGGACACAGTCATGGAAATCTATACGATGGTTTCTGTGTGGATGTGTATAGTCTGCTTTCAGTCACCCACAACATTCTGTGGAGTCATAAGTTACAGATTTGATCAGTTTTTCATTTCTGATTTTGTTCACTTCTTCCAAGTGTTTTTAAAAGATGAGCATTTCAACCAGAGATGTCTTTCTTTTCCCTTCTGCCATAGAAAATATCTTAAGAGAAGTACATCAAACAGCTATAAATAGATGACTTATGAGTGCCTGAGCAGTTCCTTTTGAAGAAATCTGAAGAAGGTAGAAGTTTGCTTAGAATAATATTTTTAAATCTGCTTAGAATATAAATTTCATATGTAAATATTCAATAATCCTGAGGATTCACAGCTTTCTGAATTATTTTTTTAGCATGGTGGTGTTGCTGATATTTTTGTAATAATGTTAATTTTTTGTGCTTTTTTCCTGTTTCTTGACAAATGTTCTGAGCCTTCAGATATTCAGTATTGTGGGAGTAGGGACAGAGTCCCTCAGAAATGGAGAAGCAGAGTTAAAAGCATTTGAAGCACTGGTATAAACAGCTTTTCAACATTTTGTTTTACTTCAAAGTTCACCATAAAACTAAAACTGGCAACACTGTTTATAACAACCTCTTGTTCTTCCTACTTGTTTATTTTTATTTGGAAAATCTAACTTCTTTCATCAAACTATCTTAAATTTTCACCTTTTCTCTCCCAGATATTTTAAAACTGTACATGGCACTCCTTTCATTCTCTGGAACTACAGAAATGAAACCTTTCATTACAGAAATTAATTAGTGTCGGCTTACTTTTCTGCAGATGCACAGTTTCTTTTATTGACATGGCAGAGCAGGGGGTGGAGGAGAAAGGATAATAAAATATGGCATGTGTCAGGTTTATGTGGTTCAGGTTAAAAAGTATTTCATTAAAAACCCAAGCCATACATGATCTGTAGTTTCAAAGTACTGAAAAGTATCTGAGCTCTTTTCCAATATAAGCCTTTTCCAGTTTTTGTGAAGCCAGAAAGATGAAAGAATAGAGTTGCATGAATAAAGAATTGCCATATTGTCAAGTACTTTGATGGAAAGGAGAGAAATATCAGCAGAAACATCCTGGGATAAATTAAACAACAACAAAGGCACAGAAGATATTTTTATCCTAAAAGTCAAAATATCTTTGGCATTTAGATGGAGGTAAATTTCATGTCTGAAATAGAAGTCCTACAGCAACAGTGAGTGATTGTATAGATGTCCAGCCCCAATTTAAATTTTGTTGCTTTATAATAACTTTTCAGAACTACACTGTAGCCTGTAAAAAATATGCACATGTTCTCTGCTGGAATAGCTCCAGACTGTAACAGAACCACTAGATTGCACCCTGGTGCTTTATGTATTGTTTAATTGTTTTCCTTTGGTGGATATTTTTATTAAAAGCCCATTATCCAGAATCAGACCGAAGTGTTGTTTCAAGAACAGCAGAAACAGGGGCCTTTCAGCTACCCAGTTTTTACTCATGCTTGCTTTAGCCAGCTTAGCTAATGAGACCTCCACTATTCTTTTAATACTTTAAGAAGAAAAAGAAATGGGAATTTTTATTTTGCTCATTTCAAACA
>NW_009952801.1:6598960-6634590 GCF_000747805.2 Chaetura pelagica
CAGGAATGCAAAGAAGTATTGTGAGGTTCTGCGTGTTCTCACGCACCTGTGTCTCAGTGTAAGCTGGTGTGGGTACGTCGAGGACGTGCTTGTGCTTATAGATGTTCTCTTGCTTTTGCACCAACAGCTCCTTGGAGAAATTTTTAACCCTCATGATTTTGTATACCTGTGCTACACTTTGCTTGTAAAGTAATTAAATGAAAGAAACGAGTCTTTTTCATAGACAATATGTTCTAGCAAATAAAACACTGATAATTCTGGAGAAAAATAAAAAATTCTGGCAAGAGTGATATTTTGAAATCTTGTATTATGCTGAATAGCACTCTACCCAGTGCTGCAAGATCTTATGAGGTTTCTTGTTACTGGATGTTGTTGGAGCCTCAATTCTGAATATTTAATTACTTACTAACATCAGTTTTTAGTCTTGTGGAGAGAGATGTTTGAAACTGAAAACATAAATGTCTCAAAAACAGATATCTAATGTAAAAGTTCAGGGAGGTCTATGACTCATTATTATATGGTATTAGCAATACTGCAGTAATCCCATTAAATCCCATTAAATCCATCCAGCTTCTTGAAGAATAAATTGTTACCCAGTGTAAGGGAATCCATCGGACTTCAAACTCCAAGGCATTAATTGGTTTTTGCAGGCAAGATAAGAAAGATATTCTGTCATAGAGTGACTTACCATGTTTGGCATATTTGTATATTTTTTCATGCAAAGTGGGGTCTTTGTCCTGTGATGTCATATACTAGGGTCAGGATTTAGAAGAAAATCGATCATTTGTGTCATTAGCCAATTACTCAATTCTGCCTACCAGCGTAATTCATGGCTAAGTGTAGTGGTGTTACTTATGCAAAATAGTAGCTTCTTCCAAAAGACATTAGAAGAGTTTATGAAAGCAGAAGCTCTTTACCAAGTCAATGTGGCAGGATCTGATCTTAGATGCTGTGACTGCATTTAACCTAATTAATCAGTCAAATCTTTAAGATTATATAAAATCACTTTCATATTTCTTTTTATGACTTAAAATAAAATAAGCTTTTGAAGTATTTAATTAGCTGATTCCTATGTTTACCTACCACAAACATTCTAGCCATATTTACATGAGGTGTTAAAATAAAATTATCAAAATTATTCAATTATTTTAAAAATATTGAAAATTGAAACAAAACAAATAACAGCACAGTATAAAACAGGTTGAAAATACCTATGTCTGAGATGCATTTCTCCTACGTTGTGCATATGAGCATACAAGCATACAGGTGATATAAGGTAGAAGGCCTGAAGGGAAGATGCAGCTTATTTGTTTTTTTTCCTCTCTGTCAGTAAAGTAACTGCTCTCTGCTGCTTTCTCCCTCGTGTGCAGGGTGTGCATTACTAAGTAGAGATGACTAAAGACAGCAGTTCCAGTAAGTAGCAACTGTTTGTGGTTTTGACATGTGATTTTCTTCTACATTGGAACAAAGCTAAAAGTATTTGAAAGTTTCCAAGAAAACAACTAAGTGTGTTTCAAACCCTTTCATAACAGTGTTAATGTCTAGCCTCATGGTGAGGACTCTAAGAAGCAAAAAAACACTTACATGAAAAATCCCGTCCCTGAATGATTGGAAAGAATTTTTGGTCCCTCATTCTTAAAATTCAGGGACTTGAACCTGACCTCATCACATCTGAAGTTAATGCCTTTGCTGTCAGACTGTTTCCCTTCCCCTCCTCCCCTTAAAAGAAGTCTCCCTCTGAGAAGTATCAGTGATGCACAACTACAAAGAGATTACGGTTTAGTAAAAGAGTATATTTCTTGAGAAAGTTACAATTCTAATCCTGCATTATTAGGCTCATGAGAGTGGGGGTTAATTGCCTCCCTATCCCGTCTAACCCTCCTACCTGTCAAATCAAGATGTTTACAGATTAAGAAAGTATTCAATCACCACACTTTATTAACATCTGCTTCATTTCCTATGTGATGAACACTCTATGGAAACTGATTCCCCTTGGATCTGAAAATGACAGTTCATTAACTCATAATTTACCTCCTTTTGTTCTACAAAGAAAAAGCAAATATTTGCTGATGTTTTTCAGTATATTTCTTGCTAGAAACTGCAAGCAAAGCTAGCAAAAGAAACAGAGTTTGCAAGAGCTTTAACACCCTGCGGTTTCCAACTGATTATGACAGCTACTTCATCCTCACTCTGCACCATCAGGTGTGCCACTGCTAAGTAGCATTAACTGACCCTGAAAGTGAAAACATGCAATGGATGAGCATTCTTGTGTTAATTTTGACTTGCTCTGTGTCAAGTTCAGTTACTGACCCCCATGTAAAAATTACTGAAGAAACCTAGAAATATGTTGTCTCTTTTGGCCTTGCAAAGCAAATTTAAGAACTTCAGAATATTAGAAATACTTTTCCAATTGTACCAAACAGTAGGAATAATTTTCCAGTATTGAAAACACTCTCCACCATCACCTTTTCCTTTGACATTTCTGTATTGGAGTAATAATATGTTCATTCACCAAATTCTTCATAACAGACCTAAATCCCTTTTTCCTCCCACAACTCTGTCCTGTGCCTCTGATCACAAAGTTGCTCCTCATCTGTTCTTTGCAGACTCTTTTTCTTGGCACCAGGGCCTCATTCATTTTCATCTTCTGATCTACATGGGACACAATCTTGTCTTTTCCCTTATTCATCTATTTAAGCTCTCATTCCCCTCCCAAGAGGCTCTTGTCCTTTATGATACAATCATGTTTCATTGGAAAGAAAAAGTGCTGTTAAAATGTGTATCATCCTCTCTCCTTTCTCCTTCTCTATCCACAAGACCAGTACAGATTGTTGTCTGTCCTCTGGTTCAGTTCTATACCTTTTTCAGAATTTCATCTTCCTTTCCTCTGAAACTATTCTTAGCATAAACTCCCAGCTCAAAGTTCAGAGTCGACATTTCACCCTCATGTTCCTTATCCTGTGTGTCATCCACTTTTATTGACCCTGATGAGCTTAGTCTTGCAAATTCATCCTTCCCTGGCTTCCATGCATGGTAGTCCCTGGCCCCCACCCAACTTTTCAAGTAGGTCATTTAAATTGTCTTTTGGATTAATCAACATTTTACTCCTCAAACTTTCTTCAGCAATTCCACAGCATTATGCTTTTGGTCTTAGTCCCTTCTCCTTCATGTCTGACTAGAGGACAGTTCATCCACAACGCAAATTCACTTATTGTTCTCCAGCCAATTACTCCTCTGTTCTAAGTATGCCTCCTCTGTGGATCATGAAAATGTATAGTAACTGTACAATATGCTAATTAAGAAAATCTGCCTTTAGTTCAAGCTCAGCCTTACCAAACTTATTCCCCCAAGCCATTCCTACTGCCACTCTATATAGGCAAAACCATCCTTCTGACTGTCACTCAGACAAGTTCTTGTTACCTTTGACCCTCTCTGTTGGAAGCCACAACCCAACAATGTCTAAATTTTACAAATTCTTTCTGTAGCATGTCTGTGAATACAGAGCAAAATAACATGCCAACCAATTAAATTGATTTCTAATATTCTACAATTTTGTTTATTATTGCAGTATCATTATCAAAATGCTCCTATGATTTTCTTTTTCCAGATCATTATATCAGGAACAGGTTTTCTGATTTTTCTGGTGATCATATTCATATTTGTAGGGTATTCTCATAAACAGTTACAAAACTACTTCAGTAGCCTCTAAACTGCTAAGATTGCTGCTAAGAAAAGTTGTCTAATTTTCTAGCTTGTACAGCTTTTGTCTATAGTTCCCCAAGTACCTGTAGGGTGTATAGGCAGGAGCCCTTTTTGTTCCTTCTTTGCAGTGTCTTACGCCATGGAGTTTTTGTTCATAGCAGTACCTCTAGTGCACTGTATAAATGTTGTTGTTAATAAGAAAAGGTTATATAATATAACAGTAAAATATTAAGTGCTAAGGAGCTAAGAGATGTTCTTTTATGTACTGCCTGCTAAAGCTGCTTTGAACCAGGTCCTCTGATCTGATACAAAGAGATTGTGTCTTCCCAGGGTTTGAGAGAAGGAGGTGGACGGATCAAGTCACCTAGCCTAGGCAAAAGACATGGAGTTCTTTGTCTTTTATGCAAATTTTGATGACCAGAATTTTTATGGGATGTGGTGACACAGACCTGGAGTTGTTCTGGAGTTGTTCTTTGTCAACTGAGACATATGGGTACTTGTAGAGTTCAGTCCTTCTCCAAACAGGCTTTGGAAGAGTGATCATCCTTCTGTCCACCTCAGGAGCACTGATATTGCTCAGCATAATTTCTGCAGCATCCATGATCGCATTAAGCCCATGGATGTACAGATCTTGTTGACATCTGAGGAAACATGTTTATCAACAAAATGTAGGACTTGTTATACACTGTATCCCTTCAAACACAATGAGGTTATTAAGGCTTAATTACATAAGAAAAAGTATACATGTTTTGCAAGCTTGTAGAATGTCACTTGCAGAAGTTAAGCAAGATATAAGAGTTTACCAAGTTTCTATTATAGTATTATTTCCAGCAGTATTCTTTGACAAACTAAATAAATTACTGGATGTATTGGACCTCGGAGGCTTGGGGCAAATAATGGAAAAATTATTTACAAAAGCTTGAAAATATTTAATCACTAGAGGCAGGGGGCAACTGTGTTTTAATTAGCAGTTCCTCAGGCCATTGGCTGGCTGGAGGCTTTCTCAAACAACCAAACGCACTGAATAGCTGTTTGCCAGCCTTAGGGTCAGGCCTGAGATGAAACAGATAAGATAATTGGCTCTAATGAAATCCAGAAGGCCTTGGCTTTCTTGTTTGAGCTTGGATTTGAAAAGTGCGTGTGGAAGTGAGGCTTAATTCAAACCAGTCCTGAACTAGGCCCGTTTTTCAGTGACTTTGATATTGTTTGAAGTTCTGAAAGTGTTCGCCACACCACTAGCCTGCTGGGCTGGGCCTCCCCGGTCACCTTAATTACTGAGCTTTATTGCTGACTTTACTACACAGGAAAGGAGCCATTATATGTTCCATCAACATCAGCTCTCCTCAGATTGGAGGAAAGGGCAGGGTGAAAGGCCACTGTAGGAAGGCAAAAACTTCACTTTGAGGTAGTCAGATCATTTACCCGTGTTAAATTTCACTGTGCTATGTGTGTACATTCCTCACAACACAGAAGCCCAATTTCCATTTTTTTTTAGCAAGTGATTACTTTTCAAAACATTTTGTTTGTGTCTGATTAGCAGAAGGGAACATTTATTCTTAGAGGTGGAAAGAAGGCAAATTGTAACAAACGCCTAATTAATCATCACAGGGGAAAGAAATCTAGTTAAAATCTGTAATAAAGAGAAATTGTTCTTAATGCTTCTTTGAAGTGGGAATAAGTGAGGAAACCCCTATGGTGTGTTTGCAGACCTGACACCCTACAGAACTGGCTCCTAACAGCCAGCCTGGTATCTTGAGAGTAACTTGTTACATGCTCTCCAAAACCAGAAAGGCTTCTGTGAAATACTGTAAGGGCAAGCAACAATTGAGGTATTTTTGCAATGATAGCTGTGAGTTATTCTCTTCAGGATAATTAGTTTCAGAGATTGGTCCTGATCTCTTTAGCTGCTCCAGCTGGTCATGCTGCTGGATAAAAAAGAAGCTGAACTTGTGTTCATGAATAGGTTTTCATATCTAGACACTCTATAGCAGGAGAGGTTTCTCCCAGGCTTCAGGATTGAGTGTCTGGGGCCACTGAGGTCCCTGGGAACACTACTGTTAGGAAACCTGGGACAGATTCTGCAAATACTTATACATGTGGCTGAATATACTTGCATGTTAACTCATTATTAAGTCAATCAGGCTACTAGCCTGAGTAAAGTTACACATGTGCACTTATGTTTGCAGGATTAGGCCTCCCAAGACTAATGAAAGTGTATAATATTGGCCAATTTGGGCCAAATCCCATATTACCAACACTAGCACATAATAAATGAAATATTGATTAATATTACTTTCTAGTGGTACTTCAATGGTGAAGTTCAGATCAAGATACGCAAATATTTTTTTGCATGAGCTCAGGGGAATAGCAAAAGACTGAAAATCAGTCATGTTACAGTCTTTTGAGCATTTTTTTTTTTTTTTAATATCCTTTGTGCTATTTTGGGTGGGTTTTTGGTAATTTGTTTTGTTTTCCCATTGAGCTAATACTTCTGTTCTAATTAAAAATTTGAAACTGTCTTGAATTCTTTCATTAAAATTAGAAATGTCACAAAGATACATTCTGCAGAGTATTAACTCCTTTCCATAAGGCAACGCTGTTTCACAAAGAAGGCTTCTGTAGTTTGAGATAGTTACACCTTGTGTTATTTTATAAATAATATGTATGCTGTAATGCAAATTTTATGTATGTATAGCTGAAGATTTTTTAACACAAAGGATTCTTATTTAAAAGTCCTGGACTCTTCTTGCTTTTCTTCCCCTTCATATGGCCTGTCATTTTAGCATGTTTTATGTTACTAGAATGGCAAATTTGTTATATGCTTTAAAGAGAAGCAGCAGGTTTTAATATTTTTATCAATATTTTCTGAAATTTTAACCTGTTATACTCATAGCCAGCATCACAGGGAGCTGGTAATTTCTTGATGCTTATTTTATTAGCACTAATGAATCTCTCTCTGAGCTGAGAAAATACCTTTTGAAATCATCATAATTCATTACAGTTATCAGAAAACAAGGATTTCCCTTCTAATACAAAAAGTTGTTTTGTGAGAAAATAGTGGTGTGGGTGTCACAGTGTGAGCATGTCAAAGTTCCTATAAGCAATATTTCCAGATAGATAGATGTTCTGCTCTTTATTAAACAGGAGGTTTTGTTTGCTCTCATTTTTTATAAATAATTAACAGGACACACGCTTCACTCTTAATACTATGCTTCCTAAGAGGTGCTTTGGGCTTTTAATGCTGCAGTCCTTTTTTTGACTGTATTTTCTGTTCTAGTCACATTTTGTAGAGGGTAATGTGATTTAGAGGAGCATATATGGTGTTATAATAATATTATAGTATATTGGAAAAGATTTATTGACTAGGAGAAGTGAACTTACATAATCTATGAGTAATTTAATTCGTACCTTACACATATACCTAATGAGCTCTTCAAAAGAAGGAATAAAATCTGCTGGTGATTTAATTTTACTTTTGCATATCTGTCTACAAACTTCATACAGTCAAGCTAAGCTGAGATGGGTGATAAGTCAAGCAGAGGATAGTGACTGAGGACGCATTTTATTGCAGGAAAAAATTTTCTGGATGCTTAAAACACTTATTTCCAAGGTTTCCAACAAGGTTTTGAAGGCAGTACAATGCTTAGTAGTAAAAAAAGGGGGAGTTGGTTGTATTTTTTTGTTGTTTGCTGTGTTTTGTTTTGCTTTTTGTTCATGTGGAAAGCTACAGGCTACACAGTTTTATAATAAATTTCCACCTTAGTTAAAATTGCTTCTAAGTCTGCAGCTTAATAAAAGGAAGTCTAACAAAAATATTCATTAAGTAGCAATTATCTAATGTAATGGTGTGTATTTTCAAAACACTAAAAAGACCACACAGCAAATCTCTGGCTGAGCCAAGAATACATGTTGGACTGCATTGCTTTCACTAAATCTGTGAAATTAATGCATCTTTAAAATAACACATCTAGAAAAAACCAACAAAACAACAGTTAGAAGTCATCTTTCTATGTATCTGCCTGCTCTCCTGTTGAAGTTTTCAGCTACAAAACCCATCTGCTCTCCTGTTAAATTCTGAAATAGTTTTTTGATTCTACTTCTCATTATTCTTATTTTGTATACTTTAAAAATGTGTAAAGAAGAGGTAGATTGAACCAGTTGGGTTCAATAAGTCTCTCTTAGATGCAGTGACCACGATGTATATTTTGGCAGCACTGAATTCTAGTGTTTATTACATGGTTTTTATGGTCTTTGATAACAAGAGGGTAACTAGAAGATAAGTGTCATAAAGGACATTCAATTAGATTCTTGGATGCTTTACCTATTTATATAATTACAGACTGTTTTCAGGCATCCTTTACCCTGACAAAGAATAGTGGAAGAGTTATGAAGAAGATTACCTAAGTTATATACATGTGGCTTTTGGCTGTGACTTTTCATTTCTGTAGTTAGTAACTAGAGTGAGGATAATTCACTGCAGAGAACTTTCACAGAGGATGCCATAGGTATGTAATTCTTTTGATTGAGGAATTCAGCTGGGACACATTTCTCATCTCACGGCATATGCTATATTCTTATAGATTACTTTTGTGTGATGTGGGAGATCAAAGAATTGTACTTTTATTTCCATAACTACAATAAACTTGAAAAGAAAAAAAAAAAAAAGAATAGTGAATAACATATAAAAAAAATAGGAGCTAGTATGATTTAGAGAAAAGAACAATTAGAGGAAAAATGAAGAGAGCATTCTTTATTGTTTTTACTTGTAGTGTGAAGTCTTGCACCTGCTTGTTAATAAGGTCAGGTTTAGGATTAAAAAAAAACACAACTGGAAGTGCTTTAGGTGCATTTTTTCTCCTAATAGCTCTGTTTCCTTAATTTAATTCATATGTACAGTATTCCAAAATAAGCGATTGATACTGCAGTAATAGAACACAGAAAAATACACACAAATTCTGTGCCTCTTTAAAAATTTAAAAGACTTCCCCTTGCATTCTATTTATTATTGTGCTTAAAACAATTTAGCAGAAGTGAAATTCTATTATAACTGTAAGATGAAGCATTACTTTGAGTTTGCAGTCAGTCCCACCTTAGATGTCTTAAAAATGGACTAATAATTCACACTTACAAAGGTAAAAAACAAGTACTTTTTTATTTAATGGAAGATATTGTGTAGCTGTAGTTCCATGCTATTTGTGGCATATTAGATTTTGTGAGGATTGTGGAATTAACAAAGTGCTAAATCCTGTATTGCCTACTCTCTTTATGAATACTATCATTCTTAATAAAACCCAGATAATTAGAGTTACAAATTATTATAGCAATATTAGCTGCGTAGATCACACTATGATTTTTGCACTGAAAAATTAGCAATATACAAGTCACTGAATGGAAACAGAAGGTTCAGCCTGATGTGTTGAAGCAATTTATATTAGTGTTCTAAAGAAAAATGTGGAAAGAAGCCACATGTTTGAGTCTTAGTTGAAAAATCTTATTGTACAGATAAGACTTGCTTTTTTATGTCCTTTCTGCTTTGAACATGAAGAAAGATGACTTGATATTTGGAAAAAGAAGTCTGAATTCCTCTCTTCTCTACCCAGGAGGCCTTTTCTGCCCCAGTATCTTAAGACAGGATGGAGAATAGCAATAATGGAAGGCTTCCTAGAATGGTTTCTTCTGCTGGAGCTTTTAGCTTGATTTACTCAATAGTATTGAAGAAGTTATTATATATTTCACATTAGGTAATGGTTAAAAACTACCATATTAAGAGAGTCAAATTCAGTGTCAAATTCAGAAATCCAACCATGTTCCTGCAATGCCCTGTATGTGAGCAAGGTGTCTCAGCTCCCACTGTGGAGATCTGGGTGACACGATCAGCTGAATCGAGAGAGCTGTGGGCCTCACCCTTAAGCAGGCATGTACATTGGTTGTTTGAGTAACTTTCTAGACTTCACTGCCTGTACCAAATAGGACCTTGACTCAGTCCTCAAAAACATGCAAGTCTAGTGCTGCATGAGATGGACTGGAGGAGCTGAGATTTACTGCTGAGGCTGACAGCTATAGCACAAGATGTCTGGAGGACTTTGACTTTCTGAAGAGTCAGCAAGTGGTCAGGACCTGACCACTGTATCCCCAGGTTCTTTGAACATTCCAACATAGATAATTGACCCGAACCCTGTGTATCCATGAAATATAATGAGAGTTTAGATCCTCAGATCATATACAGACTCCTCCAGTATACAGTTAGGTGTCTGCATCTGGATTTGGGTGCCATTCCTGGTTAAATTAATCACTATTCTAGGTAATGGTTATTTACATACTTGTGGGAAAATTCAGTTAACTATTATTTAATTCTTATCTGTTTAGGGGTATTCTCCTAAGCCAGTGTCTCAAAGTATTTCTATGCTTCTACACCTGCAAAGAAAGTGTAGACATGTTCAATCGAGCTTTAAGCTACCTGTTAAATGTCTGAAATATTCTCACGAGCCAACCGTGTTAATTGGTTTTGTCTTTACCGTACAATGCCAAATATAAACACACACTGTAAGTAGTTTATGTTGGTCTACAAGCTAATATTTCAGCTTGGAAGAAGCTTTAAGGGGGTTAATATGCTGTGCTGAGATAAATTACTTTTCTTAGCAAAATGAAATAGTCTGTAGAAAACCAAGTCCCTCTGGCAAAAGTTTTTCAGTATCTACACAGACTCATTTTAAAGCTAGGACAGACATCTCTGCATCCTGCTGCAGTGTCCAATGTAGTCATATCCCTAGGCAACCTATAGACTTCAGTTCATTGATGATGTAAGTGGGAGGTTTGCCACTTCGGCTGTACAGTTTTTGTTACATCCTTGTACCGTGAGCACTTTCTGTAGCTGGTATTGTTGACTGCACTTAGACCAAAATACATGAGAACAATAACCTCAGATGAGGATGTACTTTAGTCAGGTTGTACTGTATACTCCTGAAGGGACTACCTCTCAACAGTGAGCCTGTCTAGAAATTTAGAGCTGATAATATTTATGAGAGTTCAGAGCACTTGAAACATTGGCTAGAGATCTTTTAAATGGCTAAATTTCAACACACTCCCTAAGGGGCTGAGATGGAGATAATTTCAGACCTGTCAGAGGAAGATCATGCCCTAATTGTACTTCATTGTACTATAAAAAATGAGACCTCTCCGCTAAATTTAAGAGTCTGTGGTATTGTGATCTGTGTGAAATCTTAGGGGAACTCATCTTGGATCTTACAGTGTGTATGAAATAAGCTTGTGTCATTAACAAAGGTAGAAATAGTCACATAAATGTGATGGTTTCTGTAATTGATCTTTTCTAAAAGTATCTCCAACTTGACAGGGAGCATCTTTTCAGTGTGATTTATTTTGTAATACAGTACACTCCAGTGGCTGCCTTCCAAAAATGCTGTCTTGAATATCTGCTTATAAACAGAGCAGCTCCGAATTACCCAGGTTCATGACTCCAGCATTTCACAGAAACATAAATACTACTTTGGTTGTGGCACAGATACCAACTTTCAGAATCGCGCCTCTCTGAAAGTATGAAGGACTGTTTAGCCTTACTTTGACAAGGCTCCACATTAGCACCTCAGCTTTAAATGATTTTGCAGTCTTTAAAAAAGAGTATGATATGTCATGGAGCATGAAATGACATGGAATAACACTGCTGCTTTAATTCGATTGTATGCAAATCAGCCAACTTCTCCTGTCACTTACTTTTTTGCCATTCAGTGGAAAACAGTGCTGTTCACTGAGGGATGATCCTTTTGCCATCCTATTTCAAACACAGTTTTCACAATCATAGAAAAGTGACAGTGACTCTGTAATTAAGAGAACATACATGCTACCTCTTTAAACCTCATTTGTAACATCTGGGAAGTTGTAGTCTCTGGAGTTTTCAGAAGTTTCCTCCACTGCAGGGCTCTAATTTGCAGTGGTTTTTCCTCCTAGACTAACAGTGAGAAGAGAAGGACCTTACTATCTGTCCCTCATTGAGGGAGTGCTTGAAAATATACCCTTGGACAGTATGAGGAGAAGGGCAGAGTTTGAGGAATAAAAACTTAGACTAATACAGAACTCTGCTAGCACAGAGCAGAGGTGGCCAGTCACAGAAGATGAACAGGACTTTCTTATATCCTTCAGGAGAGTTTACTTGGAGTGGGTTCCTTTTACTGTGGATGGGAGCTGTTCCAAGAAAGAGGGACACAATACAGATGGACTTCACTAAGGCTGGTAGTTCAGTTAGGTGTCAAGCCAGACTTACTGAGACATAGAAATGTGTAGCTAATTCTGTGAATTATGCACCCTTTAAATGATGGACATGATGCAAAGGTGATGACCTTGTCTAAGTCCCTCTGGCATTGCATCTCCAGACTACTCTTGTAGGGGGAATGACAAGGAAAGTACACAAACATGAGAAACTAGTGAAGACCTTGCACACTAGTGAGACCATATGCACACTTATGGAAGGTCTGTACTTTACTGTACAGTTTTGAGCATTTGTGAAGGGTTGGTCTTCACTGAGAAAAATAAATAATAGTTTCAAGTTGGAAGTTCCTCATTTAATTCAGTTTAAGGATTGATGATCACCCCTAATCATCAATGGCTAAATTATTACTTTAGAACAATGAGTTGTGACATCCATGGTGTTACAAAGGTAACTGAAGAGCATTAAGCCTGCTATTTTAAGCCATTTCCAGTGAGACAATAATATATATATTTAGGTCCTGACCCTAAAAGTTTTCAAGTGCATGTCAGTCTGTTTTGTTGGTTGTTTGTTTTGTTGTTGTTGTTGTTTTTAAATTTGAAATAATCACATTTTTGCTTGTTTCACAGCATCATCATTTAATGAATTGTATTAATACTAAAATCAACACGTTCCTGAATGTTCTTCAACAGATACAATAAGGTACAATGATAAAATATGTACAGTTACCTTTCAGAGATTAGTAAAGTACATAACATGGTATTCTGCTAACCTGTGTGCAGGTAGGACAATGGGGAGTTATACTTTTCTATGAAAAGTACAAATGAGTCCCTTAGAAACTAATGCCTCCAGGACTGAGAACACAATGTACGTTAGACACCATTCACAAAGGTAACATGCTTAGGTCAGTGAGGACATACAGGAATATCTTACAAAATAAATAAATAAAAGAGCTGAAGCGTGCAGGTCAAAGAGGTTAGGGGGTCAGCATCTCTTAGAATGGAGCTTTCAGGCCTCATGCATTCTCCACCTCTGTGAGATAATTGGAAAGTAAAGGGGAAAACAGAGGGCCGGACTAATAGTAACGAGGAAGCGGATGAGAGAAAACAGAATAGAAAGAGAATGTAGATGCGACAGAATAGAGGAAAAGATGAGAGAAAACAGATGGAAGCCAAAAAGCCAATGAAGTGAGAGAGACAAGAGTATAATGATTTACACAAGACACAGTGGAACTTGTCTTGATAAAATAAAAAAAAAAATTTAAAAAGGGAACTTACACCTTCAGTCCAACTTCAGAATATACCTTGCATAGGTAAGATTGAAATAAACATCAAAACATTTACATGTTTATATGAACAAAACTGGAAACCCCTTGAGGTCTGTTCTTTGCTAATACATACTGCCTATTCAAGCTATACAGAGCCTAAAACTGAATGAATGGATGACAAGATAAACAAACCCCACTTTTTTTACATATGTCCTAAACCACCATTTTTATCATAATAAGCCTGATATAGTAATAATCTTCACTCCCTTAGTAATAAATAATTATTTACATTTATTTGGGATTGTGAATTTTAAAAGTTTTTATTCAATTTTTTATCTTATGGAAGCAGAATGTAGGAAAAATTAAAGAGAGCAGAAATCTGAAGGAACTGTGTATCAGGATTTGGCATCACTTGCAATAAATACAGCTACATAGGAAGATGCGAGTGTACCCTGTAGCTGTTAAACTACATATGCCTTTTTCAACTTTAAATGCTTTTAAATCTGTATGGTATCTGCATGAATTATAGAAATGCTTAGTATTCTAGAACTGCAGTAGACTCTTTAAGCCATTCCTTAGCTGTATTCAGTGATACTTAGCAATTCTGCAAAAAAGTAGTTCTTCTTAGATTACAAGCTAGAGTACTTCTCATTTTTTGGTTTAGTCACTGCTTTGTTTCATTATTTATTTATTTATTCTGTGATCAAGCCAGAGTGCTTCTTTGGTGATTCAATGGAATGTAATGAGAATGGACTAGAGCCAGATGGAAGATGAAAATATCAGCCTTGGCAGGATCAGCTTAATACTCCTTTTCTCTATCATTGCTTTTGGTGAAGAAAGCAGTGGAATGAGGTGGTGGGGAAGCTGTCTTGCTTTGTAATCACAGCAATCAAGACTTTACCAGTTCTTATTCCACAGTCAGGTCTCTTCAAAGATAACAATTTCTTTCCTGACTGTGGGTTTCCACTTGGATCGACATGTTGCCAGGATTCCTAGTGTCAGGGCACAAATTGCTGTTTCAAACTGGAATTAAGTGTCAGGATTTACAATTAAAAGCTCAGATTTTTACTACAATTTAAGGCATAAAATGAAGTAAAATAAAGAATATGTTTAAAGGCCATGACATGAAATTTAAAATCATATTTGTGCAACTGCAATGTCTTTCTAAAGCTGGGTAAATAATAGAAAAAATACAAATCAGTCATTTGTCACTAGAAAATAAAATTTGTTGCAAACTACTTGATTAGTAATGTCTGTCAAGTGTGCAGAGCTGTACAAAAAAATTGCTCAATAAGTTAGAAGAAAAAAAAATAAGATTTTAGATATTATTTGATTAATTTTCCGAAGTTACAAAACTCAGAAAGCATTGAAATTAGGACTGCAAAATCAAAATCAACTTAGATGATTATATATACAGCCCATTTGTAGATATCCTCTACATTATATAAGTCAGGGTTTTGGTTTTTATTCCAAAGACTGAACTATCTTGCAAAAAACAAAGAAATATTACAGATTTTAATAAGTAATTTTTTCCTTAGCTGTTGCTGCTTAAGGGCTGACACATTCTTTTTGCTTACATGCCAAGAGTCTTCTAACCTTTCTTGAAGGCGCCACAACTTAAAAATTTATTGGATCGCCTCCCAAGTATTAGCAATGATAAAAACTTCCTCCTATTTGCTGTAATTGCTCAACTCACTAAGGCAGGTTTGGCAATGTTATGTTGGAAGAGTAATTTTGACAAAGAGTAGATGGGATGAATGTGCCAAATTTCTCAGCTGGTGTAATATACCTCATTTTGAAATATTCGTAGGCAAGTTGAATTAAGAACTCACAGTAAAAAGATCTTTGCAGAGATCTTGGGACTGATGGCAATCTAAAGGTAGAAGCATGAAAAGTGCTGCTTTTGAGCTAGTCTTTTTCAGAGTTTACAAGCTCAGCTGGCAATTTTAAGCAAGGAATGTAAAATGACTAAAGGATTTTGTAAACAAATGGTAACTTACTTGCAGTAGTCTAGTAAAGCTGATTAAAATCCTTACAAGAAAGATTATTATGAACAACTGAAGGGGCCTGTGAAATACTTAGAAAAGGAATATTTTATCAAATATTTTTGACTTCAGTAAAAGTTCAGGTTTTTGGACACAAGGAAAAAATTCAGTTACATTATACCTAGATATTGTATCATCCAACCATTATTTAATTTCTTTGTCAATGAAGGAAATTTGAATGTACATTTGACTTACATTTATTACAATACCTTCTGAAACTTTGCAATTATTTTACTGATGTATACAATTTAAGTTATTATATTATTTTGACTGTCACTCTAAAAGATAAGTGCAACAAAAATAAGGCTAGAAGTAGAAATCATGCTTAGGGATATTTTTGTTGCTAGTTTCAGCATTGTAAATTGAGACAGACACTGAAAAAGAAACTATGTGATTCAGTTCATTCTTACATTTTCTTGAAATTATAATCAATCTCAGTTGCCAAGGCAACTGACTACATGAGGATGGACCAGCCAATAATGGGAAACAGCTTTCTCTTTTATTACTGTAACATATGGTAGAAAAAGTCCTTTTTGTTTCATGCTGTTGAGAAGACTATCCAATTTATCACTCCAAATAGCATCCAAAAATGATTAAAAGAGGTGTGAGAAGTTCAGTTTTGTAACAGAAGTGCAGAGACATACGTTCATAAGGGTAAGGCAAATGCAGAAACATCAAAATACAATTTTAGATGCTCTGGTTAAATCCCAAACTTCACCTTGTTTTTTCCTCTGACCTTCTTCAGAGGTCCTGGCAACTTGAAGAGTTGGTGCAAGTGATTGTATTGGCAAATGGATTAGCATTGTGTCAGTACGACTCTCCTGGGGTGTGTGGAATTGCCTTTCTGCTGTAAAATGCCTGGCACAAGTAAAAGGCTTCATCCATGTGCACCACTGAAAGAGTTATGATTGATCTAGGACCACAAGACTTTCTACATTTCTTTTGCAGATGTCAAATAAAATCTATTAGGAGAAATGTTGGCTCCATTAAGTAAATGGAAGCTTAAGTAATATATTAAATCACACCACAGTATATCTGCATTTTCATATTTTATTTCTTGGGCTGAGATTTCAAGTGCTTTGCTGTTCACTATTCCTTCCCTTTTTTTTTATTAAAAAAAAAAAAAAAAAAAAAGAATAGGAAAAGCAGCAAAAAAAGCTATGAAACATTTATGCAGGAGTCGTGTTATTCCTGAGCTCTGCAGTGTTGTCTTCAAAGCTTACTTTTCAGAGCTTTCTTTTTCCTTTTTTCTTCTTCTTCCTGATGTGCTTAATTTTTTTTTTATTTCCCTTATTGTGGCTCTGAATAGGAATATGTATCTTTTATTATTATTATCGTTCTTATTATTGTTATGATGATGATGATGATGATGTAAGTTTCTCTGAAGCTGATACAATATTTCCTGACTTTCTTGGGTTTTGTTTCAGATATTGTGTTAATGCAGATTTCAGGTATAAAACTCCTTTTTTTTTTTTTCCCCCCACTCTTTAAGTTACAGGTCTAACTCTCTTGCCGGAGAGTGTTTCGCGTTTTAAAACATTAGCCTACCTGATGTTACTCCATGAACAAGTCTGGTACATTTTTATGGGTTGAGTCCTTCTAGTCATGTTCAATCCAGTTAATTTTTAAGTGCTGACATTCAGTTTTCTCTGTCTTTGGACTCTATCATATTTCCTCTATTGCGTGGAGCAAAATGAGTGCAAGGGAAGAAAGGGGATAGGATAGTATAAAAGAGACAGGATTCCTCCAAACTACCTAGAACCAATATCAGATCACATTTCTAACCAAACAGTAGCTGAAACTGCATCAGAAAAAGTTGTAATTTCTAGCACCATGTGTTACCCAGGGATTAAAGCTTTAGTGTGAGCATTCCCTCTGCTCCCATAAGTGTCTTCCTATTTCTCTCTGAGAAGTTCCTGGGTGTAGTGGGAAGGGCAGAGACTGAAAAGTACTTTTCTGGGTTACCTTACATTATCTGTAAATATTTTCTGTTAAAATAATATCAGTAGGTTCCATTAAGTGGCATTTTATTTAGGTTAAGTGAGAAGCCTTGTTTTTCTTGTACTGTATAAAACCTTTTTATAAGAGGGATGCTGTACTTTCAGCTATGAAAATAAAGCCCAGCTGGTGTGTTAAAATATAGGCTAGAGCAAAGTGATTGTCTAAAGTAGCCTCAGTTCCACTGAAAAAGTTCTGCCAAGTATGAGACAAAGAGTAGGCCTGGATCTACTAATAAAGAAGTGTTGGTTGCTGTTGCTGCCTGTAGCATTAATAATTTCTTGCTTGAAAGCAGAAACACTTCCTGTTGGTTAATTTGGTTTGGGTCTAGGAAAATATCCATATGGTCCTTTTCTAAGTGTTTGTCGCTCCTCAGAAAACAAAACAAAACAAAACAAAAAACCAAACCAAACCAACAACAACAACAACAAACCCATTAAAAAACAAGAGGAAGTGACATATCTGTATCTTTGCTCTGAAATAATACCTCATAAGAGCTGAAAAATAAGTTTAGCAATACAAGCAATTTTCTGAATAGCATAACTTCAAAGAAATAGTGAAAACATAATATACAATAAAAGAATAGTGGCTGCCCAGAAACTTGTGAAATTTCTATTAAATGATGAGACAGAAAACTACACACATAGAAGATACCCTTAGAAGTAGCTATGAGTATATAGAAGGAAATGAAAGACAAAGCAAGGAAAGCATTTATAAGAGAAAATTTCTAGAAACCTCTGAGGAAAAAATATTAAGTCAAATTCATGTACTTTGTATTCACAATCATGTTGATGAATACAGCATGTGAAAAATTATGCCTTTGCAAATGGCTATGACCTTGATGAATAATTTGATTTCTAGAAAATGTTTGTTTTCTTTTCATTTAAAAGTAAAGAAAAATAAAATCCCCTTCTGGGCAAACTGGACTTTTTAGAAATTTACCAAATAAAATAATTGTTTCAAAGGGATTTCTGTATCTTTTATCCACTCAACTTATTGCTCTCATGAAAAATGCAGCCCTTCCAATTCATCTCCCCAGGCATTTCAAAATAAAATCTACCCTCCCTTCTTTCCCACATCTCACTTTTGCAAGAATTGAAAACTACTTTAAACTTCTCTTGTAATCACTTCAGTGGTGACAAAACCCGATTGTTAACATTGCAAACTGAGCTGTTCAACAATCAATAGTAGTAGATTTTAGGTGCATGTTTTCCTCACTCCTGCTGTTTGTCAAACTGTATGTTATTTGCTCGAAGTGGAAAGCTTTTCTAAAGGTTTTTTTTTTTTTGTAAAAGAAGTAGATGTTTGGACCTAGAAACAAATGACATACTCTAGAGCCTTCCTCTTGTTTTACTTTATTCAGAACACCATTTCTTTCTTTTCCCCAATTCCACCATTTCTGTGCAGTGTAAATAAAATAGGAACTATTCTCTCCTTTCTCTTATTATATTCTTAGATTACTAAGTAATTGTAATAGTGTCAAATACTCATAATGTACACTGAAAGTTAGAATATGCTCCAAATAATATGCTTCCTTTTGGACATATGAAATTCCTCAGAGAGGATACCACGCTATCATTAGTTTTGTGAACTCTATAAATGCAACACATTGTGGCAAGTTTTTACCTCTGAAACTTCTGAAATTATAACACTTTCATCTTTTTAGGAGCAACCTTATTAACTACACAATGATACTTAATGGGAGCAGTGAACTGTTTTAGTAGCATTATTGGTTTATTGTGTTAACATTTTAGGCCAAGTCCACTGAGTTTTATAATAAAATATGGTTGAAAGAAATCGTTCCTTTGGAAGGCAAAACAGAGTTATTTTGTTATAGAAAATACTGTAGTGTTCTCAGGCTTGATAGAAATGTAATAGGTTTTCTAAGCAGCCATGCAAATTTTAAAATAGAAAACTTAAAATACCACCAAATTTGATTATTATGTTTATTAGAGAAAAGCTTCTAAAGGTTTACTTTCTTTTTTTTTCCCATAAAATAAAGTAATAACAAGAAATGGGCATGGAATTTATTTTTCTGATGGAAATATGTTACACCATGAAAGCTAAATGCTATCTTAGATAATACTTAAGGGTAAAATCTGGCAGTATATATGCATGTGTCAGTACTACTTCCCATACATGTTAGAATGGCTTTGAGAGAAAAATAATTGACCTAAAATAGTGGAATTCTATATTTATTGCATTTTACTCAGTGTTGGTGATACTATTGTAAGTCATGCTGTGTTTTATTTTAAGCCTCATCTTTGTAAATTAAAACTCTATTTCCTTCTTCTCATATATCATCTTCACTTGCATAGCTCTTGGAAGCCACGTCAGTCCTTTAGCTACCAGCTGGAGCTTAGTAAGTAAGTTTTATTTATTTTGCACAAGATGGCATGGTACCAACCAGCTTTTTTTGAGACCTGAGAAATAAATAAAAGGTAAAAAGATATAATTATTTTTTTTTTCATCATGCTAGTGCTTCCACAAATAAGACTCAAAAAAGACAGAGGAACATTTAATAAAAAATTCAGATCTTTTTACTGGGTCACTTCTCAGGGTTAAATTGTTCTGTAAGAAGACATCTTTTCCTTGCATGTGCATCATCTTGTCCTGTAGTTCCATAGAAGGCTTTATATTTGCATACTGGACAGCTGGAAGACTTTGATCCTTCCAAGATAATTCTCTGCCCCCATCCCTGGAAGTGTTCAAGGCCAAGTTGGATGGGGCATGGAGCAACTTGGTGTAGTGTGAGGTGTCGCTGCCCATACAGGGGGGTTTGAACATAAAAGTATGGGCTATAAAGATAAAACTTATATAAAGGATATAAGTTAGAAACTAATGTAGATAAAATCTGCAGAATTTAGGCATTCCATGGAGGATACGTCCAGGACAAAGCTCTAAGATCAGATGACAAACAGGAAGGAGTTTTGGGAGAAAGTTCTCAGGTTTGGCCTTGATGAACTTGGGCTGACAGTAGAACTGGCATAAAGAAAAGTAATGAAGATAAACTCAATGAGTTTACTTTATGAGTATAAACTCAATTAATATGGAGAAAAAAAATCCAATAGTTGTATAGAAACACTATTTAGCTTTCTGTGAGGATAGGCATTACTTGATATTGTGTTATATTAAAACATATGTGCAAACAACACATAAAAATAATACAAACCATAAGTTTCACATACTTATCGAGGCAATCTTTTAAATTTTTTTCTCATCTATTTATATCAGAATGCATTCAAGAGCATACTTAAACTTGTGTCATTTTAAAGTAGGACTATGTTCCAAACATGTTGTTTGGAACAGTATTCTATTTGCTGTATGTGAAATTCAGAAACTCTAAGTAGACCTACATTCTTTCAGGCAAGACACTGAGTCTCCTTTTGGTTGCAAAACCTCCACTCTAGTAACACTAATGCATTGTGCATATATATTTATTGCAAAATATAGGTCTGGTAAAACTGAATAAATAAATAAATAAATTGCCTTTATGCTGTTTTCTAGAAGTTGAAGTACTGGACTTAGAGTCTTCTGCCTTTTCTTTCAAGGTTCTTATGGGGACTGCTAAGTCATTTATTCAAGTCTTTTACCAGCTTTTAGTTTTAGCTGATTCATCTGTGAAGTGGGTACAAGAAATGCTTGCTTTAGAGGACTATGCAATCAGAAACAGCTATGCTGATTTATACCAGCTGAAGATATGAGCCTTTCCATTTATTAATGTTCTGAAAGTACTTTGAGATCACTGGATGAAAACACTGGAGGATTTTAGGCAAAGAGGAAATAATTTATGGTCCTAAGCCATTCCAACCTGCCATTTTAAAACAGCGTGGATTTTTTTCTCTCAGTTACATAAATTACTGTCCTGGGCTGGTATTCCTGCTCATTTCCTTTGTAAATGACCAACACAGCAAAAGAATTGTAGCTATTTGCATCAGCTTAACTCTCTTTGGAGATTTCTAGCTCTGTGATGGTATTTGTAGGGCAATTTCTGGGTTGGGTACTTCTGTACAATCTCTTCTGGGAGAACAAATGGTTGGGAGCATCCTAACCACGTGCTTTAAATGTACAAAAATAGGATGGAAGAATAAAAGGAACAGAGTCCCTTGGTAGAATCTCTTTAATGTTTTGCATCTGATGTTCAGATTGGTGGAGAGGATCACATGCCTGATGTTTTCTCTAGGACTACACCCAACTGGAAGTCATCTCTTGGCTTCTCTGCAGACAGCAGCGTATCCAAATGGAACATATTAATTCTTTGGGGAAATCTCCTTAGTGAGACAAAAATGAATCTTTTCAGCTTCCCAGACACACGCACTGTTCCCAGGACCATCAGACTTACAGAAGGATCTATACTACCTTGGACTGGAGGACACAGTTTCATTGTAGCTGCAAGGTTTAGCATGGATAAATAACTCCTGTGATCCATCTGCTCAAGCTTTCAGGCTTTGACACATTTATTAATGAAAATGTGAAGGAAAAGAAAGAAAGAGTCAGTCAGGCAAGATACCCCTGTAACTCTGCTGTCATCGTTAGATGAATACAGTATACCAAATATTTATGCTTCTATATGATTCAGGATCACAGAAAATAAATATCTTTTTTATGTGTTCTGTTTTCTTTGGAGAAAGGAGTAGAGGAGACTGTGAGTCATAGTGGAAGAATAAAATTCATTTCTCTTCTGAAAAAAAGCTACTCATTTAGTTGGAGAAGGATTCTAGCATTAACTTCCCTTCGCTGATAACCCCTGCAGCCCAACTGACTTCAAGCAGAAAGCTGATGACCTGCCAGCCTCCAGTCCCTAACTGTCTGGTGACTTATGGCCAGAAGCCAAATCATATTTCTTGCTCCTGCTGCAAATCAGATAATAACTGTTCCTACCTGAGTGCAGGCTGCCTATGCACCCTCGCAGAGGATTTCTGATGAACAGTTATGACCCTTCGCACCGTAACAAATCCTGCCAGCTGCAGCATGACTTCTGAGTGTAGGGCTGGTCTGAGGAATTTGGGAAGGTTAACATGAATATCTGCTAGTGTATGAGCAATGCTAGCTGTATGCTTCTTAAATGAAAAAGAAAATACGAATAAAACCCAAGCAAAAAAGCACATTTTCTGTTATCTGATTCAGAGGATTCTGTTCTTAGGGAATTGAGAAGGGAGTGCTATGGTTATGGAGCTTCTGAGGAGGCTTTATCTTTCTTAAATCTTTCTGTGCCCTCCAGAGTGTAGATGAGATAATAAAGGAGCAAGATAATTTGGTCTGATAATTCTCTACTCCCAAGAGACAGTGAAGAGTCCAACCATCTTCACTCACTTGAGGTAAAAGAAGCTTGTTTACAAGGGAGAAGTGTGCTTCACATCGCTTTTGGGCCAAAAAAAAAAAAAAAAGAAAAAAGGATGGAATCTCGTGCTTTGTGCTTTCTTTAGAGCTGCCAACCTCAGAACATTTTTCTAAAGATAGTTAGTTATTCAGGAGTAATGAAGGCACTAAAGCATGAGAGGTGGGAAATACCAGAGGGTTTTATTTATGTCCTGATGAAATTTACTCAATATTTTAAAATGTATGTATGTGATTCTTTATAGCACTTTGTAAGATAAGAAAGTGTCTGTCACTTTTGTAAAGCAATTTACACGTGTGTTTTGTGCCACAAGGGAGTTCCTGCCAAGGCAAGACAAGGGTTAGAGAGGTCCTATCTGCACAAAGTCCAAATCAAAATGCTATGATGTTTTGCAGACATTCAGCCACTCTTCTTTGAGCAGACATCTCATAGTAGTTATCCAAAAGAGGAGCAACCTTAAATGCTTGTTGGTTAACATAGAGGAAGACTGGATTAGAGATTTAGTAACTAGATGCCTATAGGGTCCTCTATGCAATTGAGAGACTTGCAGCTCTCACAGTTTTGAAAGACCAAATAGTAGTCTTAGCTGCTGTAACAAGGACCACAGACACCCTGAGACATTTTAGAGAAGAGTCAAGCTTGCTATCTTTGTAAACAGATAATATTTTCCATAATGTCTTTTTTAAAGAAAAGTACATAGAGTTTCTGCTCAGTACTAAATCTAGAACAGTGTAAGGTGGACGAGCTCAGACTTTTAGAGTCCCTCAATATTATGGAGGATGAAGGAGAAATTAGCAAAAACACAAGTCATGCAGGCACATAGGTTAGCTCTTCTGCTACGTAGTATGCAGAGTAGCAGCAGCAAGGTTCTGTCGTAATTTATGAAACAGTGCTACAACAAAAGTAAGGTGCCATTCTTCTGGTGAAATTTACAGACACTGTAAATTTTTTAATGATAAAATCCTCTCCTTCAGAAAAGCCCTCTTAGGTATTATTTTACTCATGTCAATTCAGGTAATACAGAAAACAGTAACAGAATTGTGAATTCTAAGTGTCAGCTGTGGTTATTATCCTTACAACTTCCTCCTTAGGCTAAGCTTTCTGTAAAGATTTACGAATATGTTACTATTTCCTGTTCAGTACTGTTAGAGATGGTGTTAATAACTATTTATGGTGCTTTGTGTTGCAAGACTTTGCTTTCAATGTTTAATAATTTTACTAATATTATTCAATGTGGCTGGCAGTTTTCATATCAGGCATATTTACTTGACAACAATTTTGAAGAAACTGCTAGACAATTTTTGCTGCTTCAGAGAATGAGATCAAGGGTCAAATGCATTGTTTTGCCCAACTTATAAAAAAATGTGCTGACATCTTTATGCTTTTGAGCAAGGTCTTGAAATGTGGTAGAAGTGTGGAAGATTTTCTCAGTGTTCCAAATTACAAGCCTCTCAAAAATCTGCTTCTGTGCTAGCCTTATAAGACTTGTTGGTGGTCAGTAACTTGGGTTTCCAGAGCTGTCTGCACTGAACACACTCCATCCTCTGACTCCTGCCCACTGTGTGTGCTGTATTCTGCAGTGCTGCCACTTTATTTGACATTAAGAAATAAAAAACAGAGCCTGGCATGAATTTGAGGAAATGTGAATGGAGAGGAGGAGTGCAAAAGCTCAAGTCGCTGCAGACAGGGAGGGTTCTCCATAGAATCCCTCCTTCTTTTAGTGTATAAGATACATGGTGCTATGGGGACAGATCAAGATTGCATATCAGCCACAGTCCTGATCACTAAACAAGATCCCTGCCACATGTGTTGCAGACGTGGGGAATTTTGGGAAGTGTGTGTTACTTCAGAAAAAGAACATATAATTTGAGTATCAGAAGGTATGTACATAAGAAAGATAAGATGGGTTTCGTAGGAAATCTTTATTCCTGATATTGTTCACTAACTGTGGAGATTAGCCTGCAAAAATGTTAAGTCACTGTAGTTTCTAATGTAATTATTCATATGCATAATTTGAGTGTTACATATTTATACATCATGAAACCATAGGAAAAAAAGACCTAGAAGAAAAGTAATCTGACCTCCCTGTCAAGGCCATATCAGCTTGAACCTGTGGCAAGCTTGATGGCTATTTGTTTTACCTGTTATAAAAAACTCAAAGAGATAGAGACTCTTCAATGTACTTAAACATTTTATTTAAATTCTTATCTGTCCTTACTATTAAAAAGCTTTTTCCAGAGTCCGAACTACAGCTTTCCTGCTACAACTTCTTCATGTCCTATTGACAGTGGAAATGCAGAACTGCTTATTTCTTTCCTCTTGCAACAACCACTTACATATTCATGAACTTACTGTGTTTGCTGTCATGCTTTGTGAATCAAAGAATTAGAATTTTATCATTTTATCCATGTAAGTCACATTTTAAAGATTTTTTCTTTCCTTTTATTCTCTCGAGTTGATCTAGGTCCTCTTGAAATGCAACGCTTGATACTGGAATCCATACTTCAGCAAAGGCCTACTAATGACATATTAAAAAATGAATGTTTCTCAAATTATATCACTTTGTATGCAGACATTTGTGATGCAATTTCAATGAAATCACCATAAAAAATGAAGTTGCCTCTATTGTGTGTTTTTTTTTTTCTATTGTAAAACAATATTCACTTAAATGCTCTATGTCCTGACAAAGATTTATTACTTAATCTGAATTCTCCTTTTCTCTGACTAACAAGTAAAAGGAACACTTTCCTTTGAGGAAATCAGAACAAAATAAAGTTTTTAAAACACAAAGCAAAAACCTAAGGAGTTGGTAAAATATTATTGATATGCTTTTTTTTTTCTCCTACAGAAACACTTAATCTTTCAACAAAAACATGCTCTCTTTGGCCTGAGTTGATTAAATAATAAATAAATACTGAGCTAAAATTGATCTTCAGATTTTGACCAGTGTAGACCAACGGAGATTTTGTTGAGTTAATATATTTGGAATAGAAGATTAATCTGTGTGTTTGTCTTTTAGTGTTAGTTATATCCCCTTCAATTAGCACAGTTGTTACAGGCTCAATGTTTGTCGCAGTGGTGTAAAAGCCATCCTGATGCCTTCCCTGTGGAGGGTCAGCCTGAAGGAAGGCATCTGTGAGTGCAGAATGCAGCGTTTTGTCTTCTTCTTCAGCACATCTTTAGTGCTTTGAGTTTGGAGAAGAGCAATGACAAAGTGACAAAACATCCCCATGGAAATTTGTCGAGGAAGGAGTTAAAAAAGTGGAATCTTTGTGACTGTGAAGGGCTGAATTATCTTCCTAACACCAGCAGGGGTTGCTGTCACTAGTTTGTGGTTGTCACATTCCTGTTATGCTTGACCTTGGAAAGGCTTGACAACATAGTCTGGATTTGATTAAGGGAATTTCATGTTTTTTCCTTTGCTAGAGTCACCCCCCACTTCGACAAACATTTAAAAATGTTGAGAAGAAGGAGGGAAAAAAAAGTTTGGAAAGCAAACATTTTCCCAAAAGAAATTTATAGTTCAAATTTACACCAAGTTCGCACTAACTGGAGCAGTCCGGGTTTCCACTCAGGCTTTGAGTGCTCTCTGTAAACCATTAGTCACTTCCCTGGAAGAGGCAGCTTTTTATAGGCAGTAGGATAAAACAGGCACAGATGTGTGTGTAACATTAGAGGCTTTCACATGTACCTGCATTTATTTTTTTTCCTCAATAGCAGAAAAGAAAAAAAAGAGTGACTATAGAAAGAAAGTAATTGAAGCCTTGGACTTTGTTTGGTTTTGGACAGCTACCATGAAGATCGGTTTAATTAAAAGAAAATATCTTGTGGATTTTTAAGATAGTGGCAATTTATACCATGAAGAGAGAAGTTCTTTCATTTTTTAACAGCTTGGGTTTTTTTCATTCGACAGGACTGTGATTATGCCAGCTGCCAATGAGTTTGATCCAGAGATTGTCCTGGTGTCAGCGGGATTCGATGCAGTGGAAGGCCATGACCCTCCTCTGGGCGGGTACAAAGTGACAGCTAAATGTAGGTATCATCATAAGGCACATGTTTCTGAGTTGGTGTTTGTTCTAGTTAGGAACCTCATTTTAAGTCCAGCTTACGCTCGTATTTCTATTTTTGCCAGTTGGCACCCATGTCACTGAGGGCAGGGACTGTCCATCAGTTAATACCCAGAGATGACTGTGGAGCTGTGGTCTTACCCAGCTCATGGACAGGGTGGAAATGAACATGTTAGAGTTTCTGGCTCACTCCTTTCTGTTCCTCTTGGCATTTTTATCTTGGCTTTCTAAACTATTACTTTTCTGGCATTCAAATAGCATTTCAGAGGTTTTGTGCTTTTCAATAGGCCCCATTTTCCAAGTGCTGGAGTAGGTTATTTGTCTTTAAATATATATTGGAGATTTTAGGCTTTGGAGGCCTAAATCCAATCTCATATTGCTCTTTTGTTATTGTAATCTTTTCAGCTCGATGGCATTAATCCTGAATTACATCAGTGTTCATAAAGGCCAAAATTTTCTAAAAGACTACTCTGTTGGGTCTCACTGTTTGGATGTCCATTTCAGCCCTCCAAAATGTGTGCTCATGGCAGAGATTTAATACTTTCTGAAAGACAGGTCAGTCTGAGTTGTATCATATGTAGCACTCCAAAGTCATTAGCTCTTACAGGATACTGTGGCCAAACTGATTCTGGACCTGGAATGTTAATCAAAGCTGGGTAACATTGTAACACTCTGTACAGTAACATGCACTATAACATCCCTATATATAAATTCCTTTTCATGAGACAACACAAAATATTTTCCTAATACAATGCTGTGAGTTATTACCTTTAGTAATAGATGCTTTTCTTCAGTGCATTTCAATAAATAACTGTAATAACATTTAAATAGTTATTAAATATGAATCTGTGCTGCTAATGCAAATAAATGCCTTGGTAAAAGACTGGAGAAGTCAATGAAACTTAATGGCATTTAACACACTGCACGAATGGACTCCAACTCGGAGGATTTTGTCCTTCTGACCTCTGGCTTTTGTTACAGGTCTGTGGTACCTCAAAAGAGGTTTACCTCAGAAGAGACATATTTTTTGGTTTCATTTTAACTGCACGCTGCACAGGCTCTCCTGAATACTGAGGAGATGGAGGGCTGGAGTGACTGTCCACAGTGGTGTGTTGTGGGAAGTGAGAATGCAGAGACCAGTGCAAGGGCCTGTGCAGAGATGCTAATGCACAAGTGGTTTGGCTTCTTACTTTTGGCTGCAAGTAAGAAGTGCCAAGTTTTAGCACAGCTTTTCAGGTTAATGCAGTGGTTGCACTAGAGAGGAAGGAAACACAGCAGTCTGTATGCATGTTTGAGGATCATTTATCTGTGTATTATGACTTCTAGTAAAACATTGTGAATGAAAAAGCCCTTTGTAAGAGGTTTATTCACACTTTTTCTGTAAGTATGGTTCTTGGTCTGAGGCACCATTCTGTGGGCTTATGTGGTAGGGAGATGAGTTTCTAACTAGTAAAAAATAGATACTTTTTTGAGAAGTATTGTATAATTATCTGTATTTAGTAGCTGAAAGTGCATGCTCCATGTCCCTTAAGCATGAATATGCTCCAATAAGATGCTTTGACATACATGATGTTTTGGAGCAGCAGCTTCAACAACTTAACTAGAAATTGCAGTAAGATTCATATTTTCCTCTCAGTTTAGGCTAAATTTCACAGTGACAGCAAGGAAAAACTGTTTGATATTGGAATAGGTGCTAATTTTCATTAATGAATTAACTCCCTATATACACATTTTTTAGAAACTAAAATCTTAGTACATTTTTTAATATAAGATGCTGCACATCTGCATATTGCACGTGTCTGTAAGCAAAAAAAAAATAAATAAAAAAAGGTGATTTACAGTACATGGTTCATGTTTAAATTAAGGGAGAAGCCAAGATAGACCCAGATAATGATCATGCACTTGAGGGATGAATAAAGCCTTTTGTACAAAGCCAAAGGAATTTATTATTTCCCCAAAACAAAATTCTCCACATTCCACCATACCATTTTAGAACGTAGCACACTATCCTGCGGTATGTAGAAAAATGAACAGTCTATTAAAAACAATAAAGTCCAATAAGAAAGATCTATATGGAAGAGTAAAACTATATATTTATGCAAATTTTTAATATAATGGGTATGTAATAATTAAAAATTATGCCAAAAAACAAGTAAATGCAAAGTAAAGTTTAAGCTGTAAATATTATTTATATATATACAGTTAATTAATGGCATTTTCTTATTTTTGTGATGGAACACAAACTTTACACATATAAATTTAGAAGAGATTGACATTAAAGGAGAGAAAATGGCTCCTTAGCTACTAACCTTGTTGTTAAAGACATTAGATTCTTGATAAGAATGATTTATGTCTTTTGTCCAGAGTAGAGTCAATCAGAAAAAAATTAACATTAGTCAATCAGAATTCCCAAGCCAGAAAGCATAAACCATCAGATGAAGATAACAGATTGGACTAAGTACCACCTTGGACTAACCACACAGCAGGCAATTGCATACAGAAAAAATTGGTCTACTAAATCTACACCGTTTGAGAGGTGCAAATTATAACCTGCTTTAACTCAGTCTTTTTATTTTTTACTGTATCGACATACAATCTGATTTACCAGGGAGTTGCCATTTCTGGCAAACAAAGTTATCAGCAAGAAAATAGTCACATATATTTTTGCAGCTGATTTTAAATGCATGGGTCTGATATGCATGTCAAGATGTCTCACAATGAGATGTCTCTCAGATCCTCTAGAAGGGTGTAGGTTGGAAGAAAGCCAAGAGAGATCAATTATTATGGCAGATCTAGGAGATACCTCACTTATCTCATTTATCCTCAGTCCCAAAAAAAGATCACTAACAGGTTTTCTTCCATTGAAAAAAAGAGGTAGTATTTAATAAGGATAAAAAAGGAAGTTTGAATCTTTCCATTCTTACAGCACTTTTTCAAATCACTTTCCCTAGGTAAATCTCTTTCTAAAACTGCCTTTGCTGTTCATCCTTGCCTGTTGATTTTTTGAGGAGAAAGATTTCACTAAACTATTGAATAACTAACTAAACCTGGCCCTCAAACAGTTTTTGTTCAGTGCAATATAGAATTGAGAATGAACACTAAAACTTTTTAACTCCAACTTTAAGGATTTCACAGGCAGATTTTCTTTTTCTTGGCTCTTTTTATCCCTTGTTCCAATCCTGTCTCTCAATGAGGTGCTATCATTTCAAAAGGTGCTTGTATGTACCTGAGTACACATTTACATCTTGAAACATATGCTCAACCCATCTGCATAAACTTTGTGATAGATTTTATATTCTGTTAATGAAAAGATTTGGCTTCAAAGACTTGAGGCAGCTGGTGGTATATGGCAGGACTTTCTGCCATCAGGAAGATCTCAGGCCTTTGGTACTAGCTATATTCCTAAGATCTTAGTAAGAAAAGGCAAGCTTCATTGACAACACTGTGTATAAGACCACCTAGCATAATTGGAAACACTAGATATACTTTTGAATGTACAACCACTTTGTCCTGAAGAAGATCTTCCCAAAAAAAGGGCTTGTATCTGAAAAGGAGTTTCTTTTTCCAATTTATTTTTTTTTCTCTGATAAACATATTACCACCACTCACAAACTCTTCCTTGCCATATGCTATGATAACTGCATCAAGATTAACATCAAAAAAGAAAGAAAAGAAGACAAGCAAATTAAATGATTTTGTTGGTCCTCTTAGCCCACGGTCTTGCATCAGTTATAGGTGACAACTACTGCTAAGGAGCTTCTCTGACTTCTGGTAGGGTCTGGCTCAGATTGTCAGGGATATTCGTGCAACTTATCTCAGATTTTACTTTCTCTGGTCCCTCTCTTATGATTCAAGCTTAACTTCATGAGCCAAAATAGCAGAATTTCTTTTGTATTGTCAGCTCCATCTTTAGTATTAGCATACCTCTATCCATGTTGCTTGGTTAAACTGGTTCCCCAAGTGGGATGTAGCAGTGGGAGCTCTCTCATGCACAACTCTCATATTCAGAGTAACTATTGATGTCATTGGAATCTTTTTGTTTAGATCAGGAAGTAAAAAGGTGATGTAATTTTACTGTAGAGTGTAAGTAGATAAGAGGAAAACATCTCAGTTCTTGACTAGCCTAATAATTAATTTTTATTACTGGAAATGTATTATTTTTTCAATAAAGTAACAGATCGGGACAGTATATTACATATTATAAAAACACGGTTGTATCAAATCCACTTTTTGTACTAGAGTAGCAAAAATTTTATTGACAATAAAGTGTAAGAAAA
Source organism: Chaetura pelagica (assembly GCF_000747805.2). Classification (NCBI taxonomy): domain Eukaryota; kingdom Metazoa; phylum Chordata; class Aves; order Apodiformes; family Apodidae; genus Chaetura; species Chaetura pelagica. The sequence goes on from NW_009952801.1 coordinate 6,629,873, forward strand.
ATAATGTGGGAAGGAATAAAGGAGATGAAGGAATTCTATATTTAGAATAGTAAGATGATGCCTATAGAGTATGAATCTACTCTTCCATCTTATCCTGGTGTTGCTAATGTGGAACTACTGAAGATAGAGCTGATACATTCTGTGCTGTATTTTGTAGTTAATTTTGACAACCTCTGCTGAAAGGTATTATCACAATTTTGGTCTGAAAAAGAGCTGCCAGATCCACTCATAAATTTGCAAGTTATTAGATCTTGTAAGAGCACTGTTTTTAAATTTAGCTCTGCTGACTGAAGCTCTTCCTGTAACATTATCCTGAGGTGAAGTACTTTCTCTTTGTTTTATGGAGCAGCCTTTAGAATAATGCTTGCATTAAAGTCCCTGAGATCACTTTACTGTTCAAGTAAATATTGTGCATAATTGCTCATTAAATGATGGCCATTCCATAAAAAGAATAAAGTAAATAGAGAAGTGTCAAACAAGAATGAAGATTTTTTTTTTTTTTTTTTTTTCAGGGTACTTAGCTTCCTGAAACACTTTTGTTAAAGGCTATGATGATTTACTGAAGATTTCCTGTTGTTTTACTCTCATGCCAAAGATGCTATTTGACACCAGAGTGCAAAATAAGATCAACAGTTAGCAGTAGGAAAAGATACCACTGCAAGCACTTAAAGAGTAAATTACGTTTTGTCAGTTTGGATGCTTGTCTGCTGTTACGCCAAGTTCATGATGAAACACTTTTGTTAAAGGCTATGATGATTTACTGAAGATTTCCTGTTGTTTTACTCTCATGCCAAAGATGCTATTTGACACCAGAGTGCAAAATAAGATCAACAGTTAGCAGTAGGAAAAGATACCACTGCAAGCACTTAAAGAGTAAATTACGTTTTGTCAGTTTGGATGCTTGTCTGCTGTTACGCCAAGTTCATGATGCAAGGTTGATCCAGTGTCTAGAATATAACTGACTCTAAGTAAGCTTTTAAAGGTTTTATTTGAGAAAATTGCAGTGACCCCCTTAACTTCTCAAAAGCGGCATTATGCTGTGATACACTCTGTTCAAGTGGGACCAATGAAAAAAGTGCTAAAGCTATGAACACTTTCCCTCCTCACAAGCCCTCTGCAGGCAGAGGGCTTAGAGGACTGCACTGTAATAGTGCACACTCTGTCTGATTAATCACAGCAGAGGAAACAATTAACACTCTAAGCAGTTTATTTCCAAAGGTTATGTCAGCCTGAGTGGTAGAAATTAATGTGTGAAAAGTGCAGCTGTCTTACATGTAGCCTACAGGTCTTCCATCAAGGAATCACTTCTCATTGCTGGAACTGGTACTTCTTGGAATACAAGTAAGAGCAACCAGGTTGGACTTGGGTGCCTGTCCTACTTGTTTCTGCTTTGCCCTTCAAATTTCAGTTCCAACTTCCCACAGAGAGTAACGATTAGAAAAAGACCAAAGGAAAAAGCTAGAACTGCATATCAATTAATTCAAATGTAGGACTGACCTGGGTCTAAGCCTGGTAGTTCAGACATGTTTCAGAGGAAAGGTTTCTTGTGTGCCAGCCTTACTATTTCTAAAATATTCTATGTGACTATTCTGACCATTTAGATTACTGCAAAAGATATATATGCTTGTTGTTTGTTTTCCTGCAAGCACTTAATTTCTATAGGAGCTCCCAGGTAATAATGTAAGTATCTACAGGACCTTGAACTGACTGTGAGTTGTTAAGGGAAAATGATTGTAATATCTCTTGGGAGGGACAACACTGTCTTATGATTGTCTGATGGACTTCCCTGACACCTGACTCCAAAAAAGAGTCCTTGACTGGGACTACTGGGGCTAAAGTAATATATAGATGTTAAAGGAAGGCAGGCAAAAAAAGTCCATGCAAATTGACAGCTGACGAAACAGAATATTAGTTTTGAGTTGGTAGATGTTTAAACACAATTCAAGTCTGTAAAAATAGCATTACAGGTCTAATTTCTTCCCTTCACAAGCAAGAATGTATTTTTTACTTAATTAACAGCACAAGAAGCTATGATCTTGGAAAGTCTGGCACTAACTGCTTCAGAGCACAGTTCCAGTTGGCAGCGTGAGCTGCTCCAACAGCTCATTGCAGTAGAAAAGAGCAGTGGGAAGGCCCTTCCCCTTCTGCATTGTCTGTTACTTACCTTGTACTGGCTCTGGTTCTTGTTAGATCTCTCTGTAAACACATGCAGGATTAAGTAATCAAGCCATCAGAAAACTTAATCAACCAAAAAAGTGGAGGGATTCCTGTTAGGCTGTGAAACTGAATCAGGTTATGGAGGCACCAATATGTGCTGCAGCTAATGGAAAGGAGGCAGGGGCAGTAGAGAAAGGGAGAGATAGAGTAGGATACCTTTTGGTAGCAGAAAACTGCTAAATTAACTCAGTTGTCACAGGTGCCTTCTTGTCTGAATTTTCCAGGTTCAAAGATTTTATTTTGGTTAACATAATTGGGTTATCTTTGCAGTACTAGAGGTGTTAAGATGTTTATCCAGCAGGATAGATCTTGAGCTTTTGACTCCGAGCCTTGGAGTTGGGGTGGAACAGTGATCTTTTTCATGTAGTTTTTCACAGGGGAGTCTCCTGATTCATATAAAACATTTTCCTTTTGTTCCTTTTGTCTCTTGGAAACTACAGGATACCCAGTGAGTGGCAGCAAGAAAACTTATCATCAAGACTTTGCTACCAATTGGTCACTCTGGAAAGCAAAGTTTGGCTTTTCTCTAGGGTGATTTCTTGAATGCCATTTGAATGGCTGCTTGGTACAATACAAAAGACATCAAAATAAATGACAAGTTCTACCCTCAGACATTAGTGCTCCTCATTTTCATAGGAGCTACTGAAAGAAAGAAAGCATTTTGATTTCTTTTTCTTCCTAGTCCAAAACAGTGGTTGCTGTAGCATCTCCTATGGCTTGGGCTTGGCCATTGGATTGCCCAGACTCTCAAGTCAGATTATGCTGCATTTACTCCTGCATTTGTTCTGCAAATATCAACAAATTATTTGCTGTGATCTGGTAAATGATTGACATTTATACCACATTTACAGTTATAAATATGAAATCTAGAAAATTCCAGAAGTCCTGTTCTATGAGGAAGAGTAGTCTTTCAGCTCCTATGGAAATAGAGTAGAAATTGGAATTCACTGTGTAAAATTAGCATTGTCTCTAGGATGTAGCTAATATGAATGGACAATTCTAATGTTGGGATGAGGAGTCTGCCTTCCCGTGCTGTCAAGTAAGCATGTGTCAATGGCTTGGACTATGGATTTGACCCAAGAGAAACAGATTGGTGAGCAATTCAACTTATTTACTGAGGCCAGGGAAATCCTCACCTTCAGACTTTAGGGCACACATGTCTACCTGAACACATATTTTAAACATATCTGAAAGATCCCAAAATCTTAGCACTGATTTTGTTATTGTCCAGTATTTTTGGTGACTGCCTGGTTAACTGGTGTGCCTTTCAGAAAGGGTCTGCCTAAGCAGGAAGTGAGAGCAATTAGAAATATTAATAAATAAGTGCTGCTTTGACCTGCTCTTTCACTTAGCATTTCTTTCTGTAAATCAGCCAGGAGAGAGTTCCATTTTCCACTCCTGCTCTTGCCCCACAAACAGAAGATGTGTCTGCTGGCTAGTTAACTTGCTCACACAAGTGAAAAACCACCTGTATACAATGTGCTGATCCATCTGCAGAATGCATCAGATGCCAGTTCCCTGATTTAGGGCAGTTGCTGGGGACAGGGCACAGGATAGATTACAATGGAAAGAAAAAAGATCTACAGAATCATCAAGAATAATTTCCCATGTTTCGTCATCTTCCCTTATCTCTTCACCAACCTCTTGTTATTTTTTCTTTCATACTACAGTAGTGACACTGGCTAATGACAATAATTGATGTGAGGGTTGCAAAAAAGGTAAAATTGGTGACATCTTTTTTTAGTTTTTAAACTTACGAAATCTTTTTCCTAATTGAAACCAAAAGACAGTATTAAGCTTGTCAGATTACAATTTAAATACAGCAAATTAAATGTAAGATTTTAGAGCCATTTTGAACGTAATGGAGCTTGACAGAGTGTTCAGCAACTTACATGTGCCTTTCACAGGATTGGGTCCTGAGAGAAAATTTTTGAAAGACATCTCCAAATGTGGATTTCTCCCTAACAAAGTGTCTGATCTTTTATAGCATCGTTGCATTGGGAATTAAGCTTGTCTTTGGGAATTTGTGAAGCCTTTAGTAGAAGAGCATGATTTATGTCTTAGAACTTAACTATTCTCTGTAATAAATAGAAATGTGCCACAAGTATTTACTTGGTTGTGCCATGGGAAAATTTTTAACATATTGTTCGCAGCTTCAGAATGCTATAAAAGAAGACATGTAATGTGCAAACCGGACTATCCTTTGTGATTTCTAACCAATATATTTGATTAATATCTTTCAAAAGAGACACCAGCCAAAATGTTTACATCTCATTAGGCAGAGAAGAAGGGAGCACACACCATTTTGATTAGGAGCTTGGATGGTTCGTTTCTTGGGGCTTCACTTCCCTACTACTTAAGGCAGACTTGTAACTTTAAGATGTTATCTCTTGCCTGGGCAAATAAACAGCCAGTTATGCTTTTTATGGTGGGTAGTTCTCAAACCAACAGGGGATTAGAAGATATTAGCTGGGGTTTGTGGTTCCCTGCTGAAATATCAT